>NC_092013.1:0-110000 GCF_042242105.1 Pempheris klunzingeri | reverse complement strand
CCCCTCCTCCTACTGGACCTCTGACCCCTCCTCCTACCTGACCTTTGACTCCTCCTCCCACCTGACCTCTGACTCCTCCCCCTACCTGACCTCCGACCCCTTGCTTCTGATTGGCTCACTTGTTATCGATGAAGTTCTGAGGATCCAACAGTTCAGTCAAATGGTCCTCGTTGCCTTTCAGGATCTGACAACAGAGAGGAGCAAAGAACAGGAGTTTATCTCAGCCCAGGTGACAGGAGACATGTCGGTACTTGTGTGTGTGTAAGTACCTGCGTATGAGTGTACCTGTGTGTGAGTACCTGTGTGTGTGTTTACCTGTGTGTGTGTTTACCTGTGTGTGTTCCTGTGTACCTGTGTGTGTGTGTACCTGAGTGTGGAACAGCTTGTGTATGTAGGGTCTGAAGTAGTGTTGTTTGATGCCTTTGGCCTCCACCACCAGCCCATCATGCAGCTCACACAACCTCTCCAACACACACGGGGGAGGATCATCCTCAGAGACATGGCTGTCAGCACAGTATGGAGCAGGAAGACCTACACACAAACACACCAGAGACACACACACATCAGAGAGACACACACACACTCCAGAGACGCATCAGAGACACACAGATAACATACATGGTTGTATCAGTCTGTATAAAGAAGTGTCCCCCCCCCCCCGCTGACCTCTGAAGGCGGGGTTGATCAGGTCCTTCCTGTGGCCACACAGCAGAGCGTTTCCAAACACCAGGTCCAGACAGCAGAGCAGCAGGTGGTACGAGTTCACCAGGTCGTCACCGATCATGCGGAAGTTACCTGCACAGACAGGTGTGTCACCCACATGGCACATTCGCTAACCTGCTGCCTAACTCTAATCACCGGTCCACTATTCAGTCACTGGTCTGGTTAGTTAGTAGGCCTGTTTGGTTACTAGTCCTAAACAACCCCTCCCTGTGAGCCTGGTTCTTGGTACCTTTGGTGTAGACGAACAGAGTCCAGCAGAACTTGAACACATCACTGATGTGACAGGGCAGCCGCCTGCTGAGAGACACACACACACACACACACACACACACACACACACACACACACACACACACACACACACACACACACACACACACACACAGTCACACTCTGTGTTACACTGGGACACGTGTGTGTGTGTGTGTGTGTGTGTGTGTGTGTGTGTGTGTGTGTGTGTGTGTGTGTGTGTGTGTGTGTGTGTGTGTGTGTGTGTGTCATGCCTGTGCTTCCTGCTGCGTGGTTGCCGTGGCGCCCCCCCCCCCTGAGGGTCCTGGAACAGGTCCATGAAGATGGGCTCAAACTTGCGGAAGATGACGGTGGAAACCTCGAAGTTGCGCTCCAGCCGCTGCATCCGCTGCCTGAAGTGGTGGGGGAGGCCAGACATGTCGGCCCACTTCCTCATCTTAGAGAAGAACTGGATCAGACTGGGGGAGAGATGGGGGATGGACGGGTGAGGACCAGAACCACACACAAACACACTTCCAGAAAACCCAGCTAATCCTCCCTCCTCACTGACAGCAATACAATACAATGCAATCTAATAGTAGTAGTCAGGTGTTTGGGGGGTCGTAGTCAGGTGGAGGGACTGACCTGAGTTTGGAGGTGCGGAGGATCCTGGTGAGGGAGACACAGTTTCCCTCCATCACGCCTCTCCCCACCGTCGGGGTGGAGCTCTTCCTACAGGCTGCATACAGAGAGCACGCCAGCCAGTGGACCACCTCCCCCTGAACACACAGTAACACACACACACACACACACACACACAGTCAGCCTGTTGGGTGGATCAATAATCTATCACATCTGGTATCATGGATCAAACAATCAGCAGACAGGAAGTGACCTCACATGAATCTGACCAATCAGAGGCTGACACTTCATGAATTACACAGCAACAGACGTGTGTGATGGGTGGCACTGATCACTGTGATACAGGAAATAGACACGTCCTACAGGGGGAGGGACCACTGTGACCCCCATGCTTATCACTGAAGATGATGGCGATGAAGATGGACTGCTTACAGCTGTAACGTGTGTGTGTGTGTGTGTGTGTGTGTGTGTGTGTGTGTGTGTGTGTGTGTGTGTGTGTGTGTGTGTGTGTGTGTGTGTACAGAGCTTGTGACGGGGCTGGTTGACCCAGTGTGAAGTGTTTAGAGCTGTTTTCCTTCATCAGCGAGCGGCTTCTCACCAAACTAACACTTTACAGTCACAGCGTGTGGGACAGTCACCACCATTCAAACAGGGTCTAACCTTTATTTCACTGTTAACGCTGACAACCGCACAGCCAGTCAGTCAGTCAGTCAGTCAGAGGACGTCAGTCAGTCAGTCAGTTCAGAGGACGTCAGTCAGTCAGTCAGAGGACATCAGTCAGTCAGTCAGTCAGAGGACATCAGTCAGTCAGTCAGTCAGTCAGAGGACTTCCGTCAGTCAGTCAGGCAGTCAGAGGACGTCAGTCAGTCAGTCAGTCTGTCAGTCAGTTCAGAGGACGTCAGTCAGTCAGTTCAGAGGACGTCAGTCAGTCAGTCAGAGGACGTCAGTCAGTCAGTCAGTCAGAGGACGTCAGTCAGTCAGTCAGTCTGTCAGTCAGTTCAGAGGACGTCAGTCAGTCAGTTCAGAGGACGTCAGTCAGTCAGTCAGAGGACGTCAGTCAGTCAGTCAGTCAGTCAGAGGACGTCAGTCAGTCAGTCAGTCAGAGGACGTCAGTAAGTCAGTCAGTCAGAGGACGTCAGTCAGTCAGTCAGTCAGAGGACGTCAGTCAGTCAGTCAGAGGACGTCAGTCAGTCAGTCAGAGGACGTCAGTCAGTCAGTTCAGAGGACGTCAGTTATAGTTTAGTTACAGGTTAGTTGAGGGCAGTTCCCTCCAGGGTGTAGGTGTTCCAGATGGCCGTGGAGAGGGGTTAGTTAGAGGTTAGTTACAGGTTAGTTGAGGGCGGCTACCTCCAGGGTGTAGGTGTTCCAGATGGCCGTAAAGTTCTCCATGGCCTCCGTGGCCGTCTGCTCGTCCATGTTCAGCTCCTGGCACAGAGCCTCCAGACTCCGGCGGACGGAGCTCTCCTCCATCCTGCCGCACTCGGAATCCGACGACTCTTCGCCCCGCATCCCCGCGGACTCTCGGTGCCGGTTTCAGCCGAGTTTATCCCCGCACACTTTGACCCGAAACACCCGAACGACAATTCCCTCCGCCCGATCTCTCACAACAACAGCTTCCCTGCGACCGGCGCACTTCCGCTACCATTCCCACAATGCAGCGCGTTGGCGCGAAAACTACTGGGCAGCGACCAATCAGAGGTGAGGGGAGCGTCGGTCCCGAGCGCAGTTGGCCCAACCCCCTTCCTCAAGCGCTCCTACCAGCCAGCGGGCCGTTACTAAGCAACCGTTTTGCGCTCTAACACCACCGAAGAAGAAGACGAAGAGGAGGAGGTGGAAGAAGAAGAGAAGGAGGAGAAAGACGAAGAGGAGGATGAGGAAGAAGAGAACGAGGAGGAGGAACAAGAAGAAGAAGAAGAGGAGGAGGAGGAGGAGGAGGAAGAAGAGGAGAAGGAAGAGAAAGATGAAGAGGAAGAAGAGGAGGAGGAGGAAGAAGAGGAGAAGGAAGAGAAAGATGAAGAGGAAGAACAAGATGAGGAGGAAGAAGAGGAGGAGGAGCAAGAAGTAGAGGAGGAGGAAGAAAAAGAAGAGAAGGAGGAAGAAGAAGAGGAGGAGCAAGAAGAAGAGAAGGAGGAAGAGTGAAGTCACAGGTGTATCTCTAGGTACAGCCTGTGAATGTGACGTATGTCTGAGGTCAGAAGACATTAAAACCAAGGTTCAGCTTCACCTTCTCATCATCCTCAGCATGAATAAACAGATTAAACCTCCCAGCAGATAATGTATAATGTATATGTCAACCAACCAATCAATCAATCAATCAATCTTTATTCATATAGCGCCAATTCATAACTGTGTTTCCAGAAAGAGCAGCTCAGAACAAACTCTTTGATTCAGAGACCAAAGATTCAGGAATCCAACATGAGCAAGAAAAACTCCCCGTTAAGAGGAAGAAACCTGGAACAGAACCAGGCTCGGGGGGGGGGGGGGACTATAGTACTGACAATGTGACTGATACTGATCAATGTGACTGATACAGATCAATGTGACTGATACTGATCAATGTGACTGATACAGATCAATGTGACTGATACTGATCAATGTGACTGATACAGATCAATGTGACTGATACAGATCAATGTGACTGATACTGATCAATATGACTGATACTGATCAATGTGACTGATACAGATCAGTGTGACTGATACTGATCAATATGACTGATACAGATCAATGTGACTGATACTGATAAATATGACTGATACTGATCAATGTGACTGATACTGATAAATATGACTGATACTGATCAATGTGACTGATACTGATCAATATGACTGATACTGATCAATGTGACTGATACTGATCAATATGACTGATACAGATCAGTGTGACTGATACTGATCAATATGGTAGCAGGTAAAAACATGACAATAGTTAATATGTGAATAATAATAACAGGACTGATATCAGTAAAAAGTGTTGGTGGCTGACGATCCACAGCAGGAGAACCAGGACCAGGATCCACAGGAACCAGAGAACCACAGCACCAGGACCAGGACCAGGATCCACAGGAACCAGAGAAACACATTAGGAGAACCAGGACCAGGATCCACAGGAACCAGAAAACCACAGCAGGAGGACCAGGACCAGGATCCACAGGAACCAGAGAACCACAGCAGGAGAACCAGGACCAGGATCAGGAACCTGAGAGAGGAGAAAAGCACAGAAAGGCTTCGGGGAAGATACCAAGTTAGTAACAGACATTAAAGAGACATGAAGCATCAGGATGGAGAGGAAGAGGAGGAGAGAGGAGCCCAGTGCATCATGGGAGTCCCCCGGCAGTCTGAGCCTATAGCAGCATAACTAGGGGCTGGTCCAAGACCTGATCCAGTCCTGAACTATAGGCTTCATCACTAAGGAAGGTTTTTAGTCCACTCTGAAATGTAGAGAGGGTGTCTGCCCCCCTGAACCCAGACTGGAAGGAGGTTCCACGGGAGAGGAGCCTGATAGCTGAAAGCTCTGGCTCCATCACTACTTTAGAGGACTTTAGGAACCACCAGTAGACCTGCAGTCTGGGAGCACAGTGCTCTAGTGGGGTAGTACGGTACTATGAGCTCTTTAAGAGATGATGGAGCCTGAACATTAAGAGCTTTGGAGGTGAGGAGAAGGATTTTAAACTCTATTCTAGATTTTACTGGAAGCCAATGAAGAGAAGCCAGTACAGGAGAAAGATGGTCTCTTCTCTTAGTTCTGGTCAGAACAGGAGCAGCAGCGTTCTGGACCAGCTGGAGAGTCTTTAAGGACGTTGTTATTAAACCCTCCAGCGGCTGCTGTGGTGAGGTGAAGCCTGAAGGTGTCCAGGTGTGGTTGTACATCACAGACAGGTTAACCAGCAGAGGGCAGAGCTGATCCACATGAACTTATTAACCTCACTGGAGCTGCAGCAGAGCAGTTATACAAGGTGCCCCCTCTATCATCATGACATTATTATGAGACAGATTATGTTACATAAGTTTAATTTTGGCATTTTTTTCATTAGTTCAGAATTACAGTTTTCTAACACGTTGAAAAGCAAATGTTAATCGTGGGAAAAATACAGCAGGTAAACAGTAACTGTGAGGGATAACGTATGTGAGCCGGTCATTATCACTAAACGAACCCTGACCAGGTGATAACGACACTGCTCGCTGTACATTATCCAGCTTATTACACAGCTTCGAACTAAAGAAACCAACAGTTTGACACATAATATTGACTTTTAAACAATCTAATTGATTTAATTGATTGTATGGCTTCTGCTATCAGAACTGCGTCCATGGCAACAGTCTGTTATACAGAAATAACAGACTGTAGGATGCCGTAATTGACCAATCAGAATAGAGTATTCAAAACTAATGGAATTCATTTTATTACCTTCATAGTTAAAGGGTAACTCCCATGTTTTTAATGCTGCTGTCCGGTCAGTACTAAAAGTACCTAGATCACCTCAGCTAATCATTTGGATCCAAACTGACCATTTAAAACACCAAATTCACACAGTAACACAAACACACTGACTGATGGAGGCAGCAGCAGAGCAGCAGCTCCTGTGTGCTGTGAGCTAAAATCCCTGTTTTAGTGAATGTAGTCTGGTGTGTGTGCTGTTTGTGGTTAAACCAAAAGGATCTTCCAGGTCTCTCTCTGTAGGGATCCTTTCCATGATGCTGTCACACACTTAGAATAACACTCTGAGCCTGTCAGTGGATCAAACAAGCTCTTCTAGTGGACCTACTGTGATCAGGTGCAGTTGTCCCAAAGGATCACGTTGCAGCCATTGCAGCCCGTTTGGTGGCTGCTGGCTGAGGTGATCTACTGGACCAGTTCTGGCTGAGGTGATCTACTGGACCAGTTCCAACACTTTTACAAAGACAAATTGTATATTTCATAATTTTTCATATTTAAATCTTAAAATCCACTTGAGCAGGTTGAACAGCAGCTGATCTCTGTGGACATCTGTCTAAAAGGTCTGAAGGAAGCAGGAAAGAAAAACCCTCCAGTTTCTTTGTTCATGTTCTCTTTATTTATGAAAACAAGAACAGAAAAGTGAAGAAGAGACTTAATCTGATAACGACAGAACATGTTAACCTTCAGAGTAACAGACTGAGCTGGTTGGTCTCAGGTAAAGAAACAAAGGTTCACCTCTAACAGGATATCCCCAAATCATCATTTAACACGACTATATCAGTATGTAACCCCCCCACCTGATTAACTGAGGCTCCTTGGTATCACATTGGTCTACTTCCACCAGGCTGCTGCTACAGCTAACATCTACAGTCAACACATCGTAGTCTGTACTGTCAGTCACATCAAACTACACTTCCCAGCATGCCTTTATCCCCATCATCCCACAGTCAACACACCGTAGTCTGTACTGTCAGTCACATCAAACTACACTTCCCAGCATGCCTTTATCCCCATCATCCTACAATTAGTTAGTAAATGTCCCCTCACACATTCAGAAATACCCATTAGAAAATCTGTGTGTGTGTCTCAGTGAGTGTGTCTCAGTGTGTGTGTGTGTCTCAGTGAGTGTGTGTGTCTCAGTGTGTGTGTCTCAGTGAGTGTGTGTGTCTCAGTGTGTGTGTCTCAGTGAGTGTGTCTCAGTGTGTGTGTCTCAGTGTGTGTGTCTCAGTGTGTGTGTCTCAGTGAGTGTGTGTGTCTCAGTGTGTGTGTCTCAGTGTGTGTGTCTCAGTGTGTGTGTCTCAGTGAGTGTGTGTGTCTCAGTGAGTGTGTGTGTCTCAGTGAGTGTGTGTGTCTCAGTGTGTGTGTCTCAGTGAGTGTGTCTCAGTGTGTGTGTCTCAGTGTGTGTGTCTCAGTGAGTGTGTCTCAGTGAGTGTGTCTCAGTGTGTGTGTGTGTCTCAGTGTGTGTGTCTCAGTGAGTGTGTGTGTCTCAGTGTGTGTGTGTGTCTCAGTGTGTGTGTCTCAATGTGTGTGTCTCAGTGAGTGTGTCTCAGTGTGTGTGTCTCAGTGAGTGTGTGTGTCTCAGTGTGTGTGTCTCAGTGAGTGTGTGTGTCTCAGTGTGTGTGTCTCAGTGAGTGTGTCTCAGTGTGTGTGTCTCAGTGTGTGTGTCTCAGTGTGTGTGTCTCAGTGAGTGTGTGTGTCTCAGTGAGTGTGTCTCAGTGTGTGTGTCTCAGTGTGTGTGTCTCAGTGAGTGTGTGTGTCTCAGTGTGTGTGTCTCAGTGAGTGTGTGTGTCTCAGTGTGTGTGTCTCAGTGAGTGTGTGTGTCTCAGTGAGTGTGTGTGTCTCAGTGTGTGTGTCTCAGTGTGTGTGTCTCAGTGTGTGTGTCTCAGTGAGTGTGTGTGTCTCAGTGAGTGTGTGTGTCTCAGTGTGTGTGTCTCAGTGTGTGTGTCTCAGTGAGTGTGTGTGTCTCAGTGAGTGTGTGTGTCTCAGTGTGTGTGTCTCAGTGTGTGTGTCTCAGTGTGTGTGTCTCAGTGAGTGTGTCTCAGTGAGTGTGTGTGTCTCAGTGTGTGTGTCTCAGTGAGTGTGTGTCTCTCAGTGTGTGTGTCTCAGTGAGTGTGTCTCAGTGAGTGTGTGTGTCTCAGTGTGTGTGTCTCAGTGAGTGTGTGTGTCTCAGTGAGTGTGTGTCTCTCAGTGAGTGTGTCTCAGTGAGTGTGTCTCAGTGTGTGTGTCTCAGTGAGTGTGTCTCAGTGAGTGTGTCTCAGTGAGTGTGTGTGTCTCAGTGAGTGTGTCTCAGTGAGTGTGTCTCAGTGAGTGTGTGTGTCTCAGTGTGTGTGTCTCAGTGTGTGTGTCTCATGTGTGTCTCAGTGAGTGTGTCTCAGTGAGTGTGTGTGTCTCAGTGTGTGTGTCTCATGTGTGTCTCAGTGAGTGTGTGTGTCTCATGTGTTTCTCAGTGAGTGTGTGTGTCTCATGTGTTTCTCAGTGAGTGGTGTATCTGTGTGTGTCTCTGGTCTCCGTGGTCTTGATCAGTAGTTTTGGAGCAGGAGAGGAGCTGCTGTTGGAGGGGAACCCGTTAGTGCTGCGACTACCTGCAGAGAGAGAGAGATCATTCAGGTCAGAGCAAAGAGACTAGAACTGATTTAGAAGGTCAAAGATGAGGAGGACTGTTAGTGTTACAGGAGGTGTGTTAGTGTTACAGGAGATGTGTTACTGTTACAGGAGGACTGTTAGTGTTACAGGAGGTCTGTTAGTGTTACAGGAGGACTGTTAGTGTTACAGGAGGTCTGTTAGTGTTACAGGAGGACTGTTAGTGTTACAGGAGGTCTGTTAGTGTTACAGGAGGACTGTTACCGTTACAGGAGGTCTGTTACTGTTACAGGAGGACTGTTAGTGTTACAGGAGGTGTGTTAGTGTTACAGGAGGACTGTTAGTGTTACAGGAGGTCTGTTAGTGTTACAGGAGGTCTGTTACCGTTACAGGAGGACTGTTACTGTTACAGGAGGACTGTTACCGTTACAGGAGGTCTGTTAGTGTTACAGGAGGACTGTTAGTGTTACAGGAGGTCTGTTACCGTTACAGGAGGACTGTTACTGTTACAGGAGGACTGTTACCGTTACAGGAGGTCTGTTAGTGTTACAGGAGGACTGTTAGTGTTACAGGAGGACTGTCTACAACTATTGGTACCAAAAGAGATCATTTAGATGATTTATAGAGGTGTTGGGTTAATGGACAGGTGTGTCCTCCTCAGAGCAGGTAGGACAGGTATGTCCTCCCTCCAAGTGTTACTTACTGTAGCTGGAGGCGGCTTGGATGTTGAGGATGGACTGCTGTCCCAGTCTGCAGAAGAAGAAAAGACACAGTGAGACACAGATAGCTGAGGGAGACACAACCACCATTTCTCCACCTCCTCTTCCTCCTCACCTGTCCTCCTCTCCTTCCAGCAGCTTCCTGTAGGTGGCGATCTCAATGTCCAGAGCCAGTTTCAGGTTCATCAGGTCCTGCGGGGGAACAATGAAACGATGCTCAGGGTGTTTAGATCAGAGCACTGCAGGGATGCTGTGATTCTGTGGACCCACTAGGGTTATGATGTTTGAAGTATAAATCAGTCAGCAGAAGTAAAATGTTAATGTGATATGACCTACACCATGGTCACATGACATATGAACTACAACTGGAAAACCGTCCTCTCAGCAGAGTGAAAACATACCGTTACCTCTACTTCCTGGTTATATCATGTATTTTATCAAGAGCATTTTATGAGGGATGTCTGAGCGCCTCCTCCACTGAATGAATGGGGTGCACACATACCTGTACACCTGTACCTACTGTACCTGTACATCTCTGCTGTAATACAGTTTAGATTTCCTCCTGCCTCCGCTACGCTGGGCCAACACATAGTTTTACTAGAGGAAGTTTGTTCCTGACTCACCTGTCCCACACTCACCTGTCTCACACTCACTTGTCACAGACCCTCACCTGTCCCACACTCACCTGTCTCACACTCACCTGTCTCAGACCCTCACCTGTCTAAGACCCTCACCTGTCCCAGACTTACCTGGTACTCCCGGAGCTGTCTGGCCATGTCCTGTTTGGCCCTCTGCAGAGCGTCCTCCAGGTCTCTGGTTCGAGCTTTGGCCTCTTTCACAGCCAGCTCTCCTCGCTCCTCTGCCTCGGCCAGCTGGTTCTCCAGACCGCCTCGCTGTGGGGCAGGGGGGGCAAACAAGGTGTCACGCTGGGTATGAATCACCTGGAAAACCGCAGGCCGGAGGTGTCCTACCTGTGCTTTGACGGCTTCTATCTCGCTCTGCAGGCGGCTGATCAGACGGTTGACCTCGGCCACCTCGGCCTTCACCACGCGGAGCTCGTCTCCAAACTGGCTGGCCTGCACCGACATCTGGTCGAACTGCAGACAGACGGAGGATGTACTGTTCTCAGAGAGCTCATTATGAGGACCACAGAAACCTCAGCGACGGACCGGAACTTATCCAGCGGTCACTGAGCTGTGCTCCAGCGGACTCTACCGAACTCTACTGTCTGGCTGATATAAAACACACCATGTCTGTGGGGACGGACCATTTAAATGTGCTAAACAAGACAAAAATCACAGTTGGTGATGGTTCAGAGCTAGTTTGAGCTACTTGAATGTAACTCTAGCCGTTACTCCACTCCACCCCAGAGGGACATGTGGTACCTTTTACTGATTCAGACTTCCTCCTGAACTGCAAGTCACTTTTCACTTTTCATGTTAGGATTTTACAAACAGGGGGTGTGTCCAGTTTCTAACATGTTTATTACAGGTCAAAGTACTCGGCAGGACATGATGGCAGTACAACAAACTCTCTGCTTCCTCCAGTCGTTAACAATCCGAGTCCTTCCTGATCGTCTATAACAGCCCAGACGTGAGTTCAGTGTAACGTCTCTGAGTGTAGGCTGATGTGATGGATCACAGTGGATCACAGTGGATCAGAATGGATCAGAATGGATCATACATTATGCGTCATTATGTATCAAATTTGTTTATAATGGATCATAATGGTTTATAATGGATCGTAATGGATCAGAAAGGTTTATAATAGATCATAATGGATTGTGATGGATCATAATAGATCATAATAGTTTGATGGATCACGTTGGATCCTAATGTGTCATGATGGATCATAATGGGCCAGACCAGACATGTTCACCCAGGTCTGTTAACCCGTTCTTACTTTGCTCTTGTACCAGGCCTCAGCCTCCTCGCGGCTGCGGGCTGCGATCTCCTCGTACTGGGCTTTGACCTCGGCCACGATCTGCTCCATGTTCAGGCTGCGACTGTTGTCCATCTGCACCACCACCGAAGTGTCTTTGATGCTGGCCTGCAGCTCCCGCAGCTCCTGGAGCCGGAGACAGAGGGGACGCCAAGTCACCGCCATGAAGTAACCCCCCAGACTGGACCGGACCAGACCAGACCAGACACGACCAGACCAGACCGGATCAGACCAGACCGGACCGGACCAGACCAGACCAGACCAGATTGGACCAGACCGGACCGGACCGGACCGGACCAGACCGGACCAGATCAGACCAGACCAGACTGGACCGGACCAGACTGGACTGGATCAGACCAGACCAGACCAGACTGGACTGGACCAGATCAGACCAGACTGGACCAGATCAGACCTCAAACTGAACAGAGCTGAGCTGAATACGACGTTATAATGAGACTTTTAACATTGTGTGTAGCTCTGTAGGAGCCACGTTATTTAATGAAGAGACAAAAATACTATTAAATGTTTTCATAGGTTTGTCTTTAACTTAACTTCCATTGGTTGAAGAACCTCGTCAGTTCTTTGCTGAGCTGCTGAAGATCATTTTACCGGCAGAAGTATTTTGTGTTTTTAATGGTTTTAATCCTGGTCAGTATTGAACCTACTCTGGTGCTCTCACTGATCTGATGATCAGGATGTCCGACAGCTCAAAGTCACTTCGTCTTCTGATCCTTCAAACGTTCAACACTTTTAGATTCAGTTTACTGGAACCATTGAATGTTTGGACATTTTTTCTTGAAAAACGACTGAATGATTAATCTGTGATCAGTTTTCTGAGGATGGAATCACTGCAGCTCCAGTCAGGCAAATGTTTGACTAACACAGACCAACAACACACATCCACATAGAGACCGACGAAGAACCCTCATCACCTAGAAAACACTCACTGTTACAAACAAACACCAGAGGGTTAAACGTGTTAATAGAATTTGACCACAGACAGAAAACAGAGGTGAAACCACTGGTGTCTGTTGACTGGTAAAGTGTCCGTGCAGAGTCCCAGTGGGAAACATCGTCCTGTCTGAGTCTGAACAGCAACAAAGGAAAAGGTTTCTGACCTCCTCATAGATGTTACGCAGGAAGTTGATTTCATCAGTCAGGGCGCCGACCTTATCCTCCAGGTCGGCCTTCACCAGGTAGGCCGAGTCCACGTCCTGACGGGGGGGGGGGGGGGGGGCAAGGAGGTTCAACAGTCAGCAGCCATGACGGTCTCTGAGCTACATGTCTGTTAGCATGTTAGCACAGTCACATGACACGTGATTCTCAACCACAAACTGCAGCTCAGGCTGACAGCACGCATGTGTTTCGTGTGTTATTTTCGTGTTTCTGTGTGTTTGTTTTTGTGTTTCTGTGTGTTTGTTTTTATGTTTCTGTGTGTTTGTTTTTATGTTTCTGTGTGTGTTTGTTTTTATGTTTCTGTGTGTGTTTGTTTTTATGTTTCTGTGTGTTTGTTTTTATGTTTCTGTGTGTTTGTTTTTATGTTTCTGTGTGCGTTTGTTTTTGTGTTTCTGTGTGTGTTTGTTTTTGTGTTTCTGTGTGTGTTTGTTTTTATGTTTCTGTGTGCGTTTGTTTTTGTGTTTCTGTGTGTGTTTGTTTTTGTGTTTCTGTGTGTGTTTGTTTTTATGTTTCTGTGTGTGTTTGTTTTTATGTTTCTGTGTGTGTGTTTGTGTTTCTGTGTGTGTGTTTGTGTTTCTGTGTGTGTTTGTTTGTGTTTCTGTGTGTGTGTGTTTGTGTTTCTGTGTGTGTGTTTGTTTTTGTGTTTCTGTGTGTGTGTGTTTGTGTTTCTGTGTGTGTGTTTGTTTTTGTGTTTCTGTGTGTGTGTGTGTGTTTGTGTTTCTGTGTGTGTGTTTGTTTTTGTGTTTCTGTGTGTGTGTGTGTGTGTTTTTGTGTTTCTGTGTGTGTGTTTTTGTGTTTCTGTATGTGTGTGTGTGTGCTGACCTTCTTCAGGATGACAAAGTCATTCTCCAGGTTGTTCCTCTTGTTTATCTCATCCTCATATCTGTGACATACACACACACACACACACACACACACACACACACACACACACACACACACACACATCACTAACCACCCTGTGATGTCACTGACCACCCCGGTGATGTCACTGCCTACCCTGGTGGCCTTACTTGTGCTTGTAGTCCTCCACCAGGCTCTGCATGTTCCTCAGCTCCCCGTCCAGTTTGGTCTTGTCGTTGTTGACCAGGTCCATCTGGCGCCGCAGGCCCGCCATGTAGGCCTCGAACAGGGGCTCCACGTTGGACCGGCCCACCCCCTGGCCCTGCAGCAGCTCCAGTTTGGTCTCCAGCATCTTGTTCTGCTGCTCCAGGAAACGCACCTGAACAGAACAGATCCCATAATGCATCTCTTTGTTCACCGTTGACTGTTCCTGTAAAACTTATTACAGAAGTTTTCTTACAGACGTCAGTGGAAGCTGAATGTTTGGCACCAGTTAACACACCTTATCATGCTAACAGAATCCGACCTCCAGCTCCTGTTTCAGTGTGAGACCTTCATATCAATCTGATCCAAAATATAAAGTGTGTTCCGCTTCTGAAACTGGACCCATTTCATGCTGTTAGTCTGTTTTATTTATTCTACCTCTGAAACTGGACAGCGGACCGATCTGATGACTCCGAAGAATTAATCGGGAAAGATGGAGAGAGCGACTACAGAGGAGTCCATGTTGGCGTCAGTGATGCTCAACGTTTTAAGAAGTACTCCTGAATAAAATATCTTCGTTGAACATACAAGGTGTCACCTCAACAATTTTCTGACATTTTAAAAAATATATTTTATAGCATTTATTAACAGGCTGGTGATGAAATTCCTGGAAAGTCATGAAGAAAAGTCTATTCCAGGCAAGGAAAGTCAGGGAATATAATAAATGATTGGAGCGGGTCCCGGAAATTCAGGTTTATTGTCAAAAAATTAAAATGTGCTTTTCCACCAAACAAATATGTTCTCTAACGTTATTTATTTTCTTCTTCAGGTTGTTTCCTGTTTGTTGTGCGTTCTGATTGGTCAGTGACATGAAATGTTAGCATCCCTCCTCCTTCTCTGCTCCGCTCTAACGTTAGCGGCCTTCTGTCCATTGAATCAATGAAAAACTGATACAACGTCGACTAACGGACCAGGTAAGACCTAAAGTCTGTCAGGCTACAGCGACAGCTCATGAAAATTCAACATTTTAGGCCTAGAAAGTCCTGGAAAAGTTGTGGAACTTTCCGTTTTACATCATCCCTGGATAATAATGTCCGGACAGTCAGAGGTTAAAGAGACAGCATCGCTGAGTATCAGCTCGGCTCGTGTTTCCTGCCTGCAGCCAGGCGTATCCACCTCCTATTATCCTCCTCCGGTCGGCACAAAGCCGCCGTTCACAGTAACCCCACACAACCAGGCCACCGCGGCGACCCGCTTTATCAGGTTACAGCCAGCTCAATGGCACCGAAATGGGACAGGTAGCTCAAATATCCAGTGGAACCACCGATTCAGCGTTTAAGGGCCACTTTAAATCCCTCCTGCATTCACTGAGTTTTTGGCTCTCTTTAAGGCCTAAAGTCTCCGTTTTCTCTGCAGCGCCACTAAAAACGTTTCCCATTTAAATGCCCCCCCCTGAGGAGCTGGTCCTCCCCCATCATGATGTTTCCTCCCTCATGATGATTCCTCCTCGATAGGAGGAAAGCTCCCTGCTAGTCTTTCCTGTCTGTTACTGTTTCCTGTCTGTTACTGTTCTCTGTTTGTTACTGTTTCCTGTCTGTTACTGTTCTCTGTCAGTTACTATTTCCTGTCAGTTAGTTTCCTGTCTGTTACTGTTCTCTGTCAGTTACTGTTCTCTGTTTGTTACTGTTTTCTGTCTGTTACTGTCCTCTGTCAGTTACTGTTCTCTGTCAGTTATTGTTTCCTGTCTGTTACTGTTCTCTGTCAGTTACTGTTTCCTGTCTGTTACTGTTCTCTGTCAGTTACTGTTCTCTGTTTGTTACTGTTTTCTGTCTGTTACTGTTCTCTGTCAGTTACTGTTCTCTGTCAGTTATTGTTTCCTGTCTGTTACTGTTCTCTGTCAGTTACTGTTTCCTGTCTGTTACTGTTTCCTGTCTGTTACTGTTCTCTGTCTGTTACTGTTTCCTGTCTGTTACTGTTTCCTGTCAGTTACTGTTTCCTGTCTGTTACTGTTTCCTGTCAGTTACTGTTCTCTGTCTGTTACTGTTTCCTGTCAGTTACTGTTCTCTGTCTGTTACTGTTGTTACTTTTAGCAGTTTTGTGGTGTCTGAGCCTGAATGAGGAGCATCGGGGGGGGGGGGGGGGTGCACAAACAAACAGCAACTAAAATAATAACCATCAATATGCTGATTGATTGATTGATTGATTGATTGATTGATTGATTGATTGATTGATATGGTAACAGTGAAAAAACAATGAAGGCAAAACGAAGGTTGGACAGTAAATCTGGTTTGTGTTCAGACAAAGAGGCTGTGAAATGAGGTCAAATCTATGTTTTCTAGTATTAGTATTATTATCTAGTATAGTTCTAGTATTTACTAGTATTTTCTCAGTGGTGCAGCTGCTGACACTGTGGTGCTCTATTGATTAGATTAGATTAGATTAGATAGACTTTATTGATCCTCCATAGGGGGAAATTTACATATTACAGCAGCAGCAGAGATAAGCAGTAATAGAGAGAAAAGAAATAAAATAAACAACAGTAGAAAAATAAGCAATAGTAAATAAATATAAATTGTAATGAGAATAAATAAATATTTACACTATGAACATAACTGCACAGTACAGAGATGAAAAGAACAGTGCCGATCAGCTACCATGGAGTGACTGTGGACTGTTTCTCAGGGTGTTAACATCAGCCAGTGATGCTGCTGTTAAAGAGTCTGATGGCTGATGGAGGAATGACCTGCAGTAGCGTTCCTTCTTGCAGGGTGGGGGCCTCAGCCTGCTGCTGAAGGAGCTGCTGAGGGCCCCCACAGTCTCATGCAGGGGGTGAGAGGGGTTGTCCATGATGGACTTGAGTTTTAATTTAAATTAAAATTTAAATTTAATTATTGGAGCTCATTGGTACCAATGCTGGCAGTATGTCGTATTATCACCGATGCCCTGACCCCCACCGCCACTGTGTTGTATTATCACCGATGTCCTGACCCCCACCGTCACTGTGTCGTATTATCACCGATGCCCTGACCCCCACCGTCACTGTGTCGTATTATCACCGATGTCCTGACCCCCACCGTCACTGTGTCGTATTATCACCGATGTCCTGACCCCCACCGTCACTGTGTCGTATTATCACCGATGTCCTGACCCCCACCGTCACTGTGTCGTATTATCACCGATGTCCTGACCCCCACCGTCACTGTGTCGTATTATTTCTGTGCACTGCGTTTATATTCCTGAACTCATGGACACTTTACTGGCTCGACCTCTGTCACAGCGATATTTGCACATGTATGTTGTTGATACAGGGTCATGTCATGTTGCTTCATGTGTGTCTCTGATTCATCTATTTATTTCTCTGGTTTTCTTTTGTCTCACATGTGAATGTCCTCCTTAGACTGCGGGGGGGGGGCATGAACAGCATCTCCGCTCATGTCAAACAAAGGCTCCATTGTGAGTGTGTCAGCGACGCCGTGAGAAAGCGGAGATGTTTCCTGGGTCAGGTATCGATGTCGGACGTTATCTCAGAGCAGCCCCCCTCCCTCTGTGGGAACATGTTCAGCAGCCAAACATGGCGTCCACCCCACGCTAAAGACTCTACGGGACAAAGTCAAACTGTGTCGGCGCTGTGACCTCTGAGGCCTCACAACGCCGCTCCGATCCATGTTTCACAGTAACGACACAGGTGAATGCAGTCTGTGGGGGTGGGGGGCCAAACTGTGAGCGTCACCTGACACGTTTCTCAACAAGCTTCTAGTCTGAAAGTATCACCGTGTGTAGCATTTATTGTTGATGACGTGACGGCGGGATGAGAGCCTGTAGCTCAGGAAACAGACGGCGCTCTCAGAGCTCTAATCCAAATCTGTGACGGTTCGACAGAGAAAAGCAGCGAATCCTCCCAGAAGCACAGGATTGATTTCACTTATTTCTGTCATCATCAGGCATCTATTGGTATTTAGATGTGACCATATGACCATTCATGTGTTCATCAGGGTGGAGTCACTTCATTCATTCATCCTGTGAGTTTTACCCTCATTGATCAACATGACGTCATCATTTCCTCACTGAAGGTTTGACTGATCAGCAAAAACATTTTAGACTTTTAGACCCCCCCCCCCCATGTGTACCTTGTCTATGAAGGAAGCGAAGCGGTTGTTCAGGCTCTTGATCTGCTCCTTCTCGTGGGCTCGGCTCATGGACAGGGTGGGGTCGATCTCCAGGTTCAGGGGGGCCAGCAGGCTCTTGTTGACCGACAGAGTCGCCAGCGGGGAGCCCAGGCCGGGGGGGTGGCCGTTGGTGCCTGCATACAGGGAGCTGCTGCTCAGGGAGACACCGCTGAACCCCCCCAGACCCGAACCGAAGCCGCTCAGCCTCCTGGAGCCCCCGCTGCTCCGGACCGAGTTACTGGAGCTGATCCGCTTGGTACGACTGAGACTCATGATGGAGGGGGGGCACGGAGAGGAGAAGAAGGAGAAGAGCTGCAGAAAGCAACGACCCCAAGATGAGAACCAGCACTGTGAGTGTGTGACCACAGGCAGGTGACTCAGGTGACTTTTAAAGCTCAGCTGGGGGGGGCGGAGTCCAGAGAACTGTGGTGTCACATGTCTGGTCCCTCAGACCGTCGGGGGCCGTGTCAGTAACACACTGTTCTTCTTCTGTAGCTTCACACAAACAACCTCTGAGGATTTGTCTCTACGGTTCACTAGGGAGGAAACCTTACCCCCCCACCACTTATTGTGGACTTTATTCATTTCTATTTTTCTAATTTCTAAATGTAGCTTTAAATTCATGTCGTTACCTGGTTACCTGACACGTCCCTTAAAGGGTTCAGATCAACACAGACTCACTGGGGAGGCAGCAGCCTTTCTGGTGCTCTGTGAGGTAAAAATACTGTTTTTTAAATGGAGTCTGGTCTGATGTCATCAACATTCAAATCTGCTGCTTCATAAAGAAATTATTTAAGAGAACATCCTCCTTGCCTCCTTCCTGAGAGTGAGATGAGAAGATGTCAGTCTGCAGTCTGGATGGTGTTAGCTTAGCTTAGCATGAGGACTGGTAGGCAGAGAGCAGCTGCTGTGAAGCTCACTGACCAACATGAGGAGTCACACTGAGGTCAAAATAATAAACCAGCTGGTTTCCTTTTTTTTTTTATCACATCACACCTTCATGTCCAAACAGAAAGTGAACTCCAGGCTGAGGCGGACTGTTTGTCTGACCACACCCAGCAGTGATGTCACAGTGTCGTACACCTGTACATTACTGCAGCCTGGGGGGGGGTTAGACAGGTATGTTGAGCCTAAAGGCTATATCACCATGGTAACTGATGCTGCAAACTTCACCTGGTCTGCCCAGGTTGTGTACAGAGTTTATCTTACCCGTTAAAAGCTCCGCCCTCTGGGCAGCAGATCATCGTCACACTGACAGGACGACGAAGGTCAGAACAGAACGACTGACAGAACCAGCGGATAACCATTAAGCAATTAATAACCTGGTGATAACCAGAGGATAACCAGCTGATTACCAGAGGATAACCAGCTGATTTATCTCTGACTGAGGTCAACTGTGTGTGTGTGTGTGTTTCAGCTCCGTCTCTAATCTGGACTTTATGCTCCACAGTAACTCGTTTCTCTGAGTGGCTGCAAGAATCAGATGCTCTCAGTCTGCAGGACAGAAGCAGACAGAGGAACAAACACAGGAACAGACACAGACAAGGGAACAAGAACAGGAACAGAAACTGACACAAAAACAGAAGCAGATACAGGAACAGACACGGACAACAGGAGCAGACAAGGGAATAGGAACAGACAAGAGAACAGACACAGACACAGACACAGGAATGGACAGAGGAACGGGCACAGACACGGGAGAACAGGTACAGAAGCAGACACGGGAACAGAAACAGGAACAGACACAGGAACGGAAACAGAGAGGAACAGATGGGAACGGAAACAGACAAGGGAACAGGAACGGACACGGAAGCAGACATGGAGAACAGACAAAGGAACAGAAGCAGACACAGGAACGGGCACAGACAGGAACAGACATGGAGAACAGGTACAGAAACAGACACAGGAACAGACACGGGACTCGGTGTGAACATTTCATGTATTTATTACATTAATAATGAAAACATCCATGGTTTCTGGTCTGAAGTGAACTCTGAAAACAAGCTGTTCACAATGATGCCAACTTCATGGTTGCCTGGCAACACATTGATTGATTTACTCCTGGTTGCCATAGCAGCTTAGAGGCTGGTTGATGAAATACCTGATGAAGGGCCGTCCTAATCAGTGAATCTCCTCCTCCCATCATTTAATGTGTGGAGAACCTCACACCTGTCTCTGGGAGAGGAGGAGGAGTCCTTGTGATGAAGAACACTGCTTTATAATTTGGGGGGGGTTTCGGATGCTTGATTGGTGCTGGATCACCTGGAGGGGGTGCAGTCATCGGGGTGATGAATGAGTTTGGAGGAGGAATGTGTCAGGAGCAGAGGATCATGGGAGGTGGTGTCAGCTGCAGCTCTGTCTGAGTCTCCATGGTTCCTGTGGTCAAAGGTCACTGCTGAGGTCATCTGACGGGGCAGGGGTCACTGCTCGCTCTGCTGTGTGTCTGTGATGGAGGACACAGCGCCCTGGCCTTTGCTGACATCACTGATACACGCCCACTGACCGTCCATCGACTCCTTCCAAAGGGTCACCTACACACACACACACACACACACACACACACACACACACACACACACACACACACACACACACACACACACACACACACACACACACACACACACACACACACACACACACACACACACACACACACACACACACACACACTTTACAGCAGCTGTTTGCTCTGACAGTGTGTGTGTCTGGGTCAGACTATAACATCTCAGATTATTCAACTCCAGTTGTTTCTCTTCAGTCATACTGTTCAGAGTGTGTTACTGTGTGTGTGTTAGAGTGTATGTTACCTTGTTGTCCCCCCCAGACACAGCCAATATGTTCCCAGTGATGGACCAGCTGACGTGCCACACCACATCGTTGAACTTGTGAAGCAGTTTGGCTGTCCAGGTGTTTCCTGCGGGGTCGTCACATGTCCAGATGAACACTCGTCCGTCCTACAGCGAGACACAGACGACACCATAACTACAGGAACAGTCACGCCGCCCCCTGCTGGTGTCAGACCAGCAGACCGGCTTTGGTTTATTCTGTAACCACTTCCACTCATCTCAGTCACCACGGTTACTACAGACTGAACCAGGATCAGACTAAATCGGGATCAGAGTCTCGGTATGAATCGGTCTCCGTCATGGAGCAGCGTACTGGGGATCTCTGACTCCGCCTGGTGCTTCAGGTGAGCAGGATACCCACAACCTGACTGATCCCACCTTAACCAATCAGGTAGACAGTGACCGTGTTAAACAGGTCGAGTGGCTTAGTGAGGACGTCAGTAAATCTGACCTGAGAGCAGCTGGCGATGGTGCTGGTGGGCAGACCAATAGAAGGAGCCCAGCCGACGTCCCTCACCCAATCACTGTGAGCCTCCAGCTTCTGGTCCTCCTTCCACTGACCGTCGTCCTCCCTACAGACAGGAAGTCACAGTCAGGTGATACCGTTTCCTTTACTCCATCTCACGGTCCAAACGCAGGACCTACATTACCCACAATGCAACACTTCCGCACACACGTAGCAGCCTCGGGAAGCTCCCTCAAAGCGGCTCAGTCACTTCCTGCTACACGTTTACTGACCTCACTACAGCTTCCTGCTACGCGTTTCGTTTCATGAAGTCTGTTTGTTACAACACGTCTTCATCACATGTCCTTCAAACACACATGGTCCTGGGCCACAGACGCTCTGTGGGACAAACACTCACTTCCACAGTTTGACCAGGTTGTCGCAGCCACCAGAGACGAAGCGTTTGACGTAGTTTGGTTTCTGTCCTGACGGCTGGTCGATCAGGCTGCCGGGGATGACGGCGGGAGCCCAACTCACCGCGTTACAGCCAATCTGTAGGACAGACAGACGAGTCAGAACAGGACAGACTGGAGACGTCAAGACAGACAGACGTGTTGAACTTCCCCCAACATGCCATCCTGAGTCAGAGAGACAGGAAACAGAGCGGCGTCTCTAACTCACGGTGTGTGCGTTGCTGATCTTCTTGACGTCCCACTGCTGGTCCCCGGTGAAGGTGAGGAGGGAGATGGCACCATCTGAGCTGCCACAAGCCAGGATCAGACCGAAGTCATAGGGACCCCAGCAGACAGAGTTCACTGTGGGGACAGAAGAGGACTTAAAGACAGGGCCAGACGCTCAGAGACTCCCTGAAACAAACACCAGGATAGGAGCTCTCCGTTTGCTGACGCCTGGGGTCTTATTCTGTGGGGGAGACCTTCGTTTGCCGGAAGCTCACAGGGAGATACCGACCTGACGACTCGTGTCCGGTGTATTCGTACATCTTGTCCCAGGCTCCGTTCTCCTCCTTCCAGATGATCACTTTGCGGTCGTAGGAGCAGGATGCCAGGATGTTTCCAAACATGGGGTGAGCCCACGCCACCTGCCATACGGGACCCTCGTGGCTACGGCGACACAGAGAGCACACGTCAGTCCAAATACTCAGGACATGGTTCTGTTCACTTTGGATTGAGGGTTTGACTAGATAAAACCAATTTGAAGTGTGAAACCTGACAGCCGACAGGTACAGTGGGTAGAGGAGACGACTAGTAACTCATGGAGCAGTAGGTAACCTGAGCACTGTGAATACTGCCGTCTGATGTTTATATGCGTGTCTGACTGAAGGACCAAAGAGCCCTCTTACCCCCGGAGGTCGGCCACCAGGATCTGACCCCCATTTCTCACATCGAAGATCTTCACGGTGCGGTCAGAGGAGCAGGTGGCCAGGCGGGTGCCGTAGTAGTCCATCTGGGCATCGTGCTGAAAAACACAACGAAACATCAACACCTGAGGGGACAAAATTAAACACCGTTCACCTGGTTAACCTGTTACAGGAGGGCTGAATGTATGAGGATCCACTGAGTGACACGAGCCAGCAGCTCCTACACACAGGTTATTAACCAACAGCTGCATCAACTAGACCTCTGCTGGGTTAAACCTCAGTCTGGTCAACTGTAACCACTAACCTACCGACTGTAGCAGTTAAACTGACGATTGACGGTGTGTAGAAATACTTTAATGATACCAGCAGCACCATGTCACATTAAACAGATTTCTAGAACTGCCTTTTTCCATCTACGTAATATTGCTATAATCAGGCCCATCCTGTCTATAGATGATGCAGAAACACTAGTCCACACAATTGTTTTGTATTTCTGTTCCTTATTATCAGGCTGCCCCAATAAGTCCTTAAAGACTCTCCAGCTGGTCCAGAACGCTGCTGCTCCTGTTCTGACCAGAACTAAGAGAAGAGACCATCTTTCTCCTGTACTGGCTTCTCTTCATTGGCTTCCAGTAAAATCTAGATTAGAGTTTAAAATTCTTCTCCTCACCTCCAAAGCTCTTAATGTTCAGGCTCCATCATCTCTTAAAGAGCTCATAGTACCGTACTACCCCACTAGAGCACTGTGCTCCCAGACTGCAGGTCTACTGGTGGTTCCTAAAGTCCTCTAAAGTAGTGATGGAGCCAGAGCTTTCAGCTATCAGGCTCCTCTCCTGTGGAACCTCCTTCCAGTCTGGGTTCAGGGGGGCAGACACCCTCTCTACATTTAAGAGTGGACTAAAAACCTTCCTTAGTGATGAAGCCTATAGTTCAGGGCTGGATCAGGTCTTGGACCAGCCCCTAGTTATGCTGCTATAGGCTCAGACTGCCGGGGGACTCCCATGATGCACTGAGCTCCTCTCTCCTCCTCTTCCTCTCCATCCTGATGCTTCATGTCTCTTTAATGTCTGTTAGTATTTCTACGTCAGTGCTCAGCTTTACAGGTCCGTGTGTTTCTGAAACCTTCTACAGGTGTTTCTGATGATCACTGGCTAATGCTAAAGTTAGCCTCTGCTGTCAGCTAGCTAGGATCTAAGTGAAAAAGAAGGAAAACTTACAATCATGTCCTCGTGAGAGGTGTCCACCGTGTTGATGACGGAAACCTGGAAGTCACAAACAAATAAATAATCATTAATGTGACACAGAAATAAAAGACAAACACTTTACGGATTAGCTCTCTGCCTGCTAACGTTAGCTACATGGTCACGTCAGCAGCTAACGGTGACCGTTAACAATAATTAAACGTTAACGGGCACCGTAAATCAAACGTTACTGTACTCACCATGACTTCGATATGACAGCAGAAGCCCTCACAGAATCACCCTCTTCCCTTCAACCTGAATCAACCAGCTTCAACAAACACTCCGACGTGGCAACAAGTCCGCTTCCTCATCAAAGTCCGACCACAGCTTCCGCCGGCGGAAACAAATACTGACACCAAAGGTTCCGCATGTCAGAGCTCACTTTGTCCATCCGTTGTCTCCAGGTAACCTGCAGGTGTGTGACTGTGGGAAGCTGGAGAAACAGAGAGAACCAGAGAGAGCCAGGAGGAGAACAGGAGGAGAACAGGAGGAGAACTCCACAGGAAGGTTCAAAGGTTCAAACCTGGAACCTGCCGGCCTGCGGACTCAAACAGTTCACTTAGTATTAGATGAAATTACAAAATAAAGAAACTAATTACACTTTTACAATTTTTAAAACACAAAAGAAAAATAGTGCCTGAATAAAATGAATAAATATAACTTTCTATCTCAGGAGAAGACGGTTAAAGCTAAGATTAACGGACAAAATAAATTAAAGCTTTTTAATGACGGGTGACTAACTGATACAGAGTGCTGAGACTCGGTGTGTCCACGCGGTGGACCCCCCCCCCAGTCCCCGTCCCTGTCCCTCTGTCGTTATGTCTATTTTTACCGGAGAACCGGGGGTCGGGTTCCCCCCCGCTCCCCCCCCTGGACCCACCATGTTGTCGGGCTGAAGAACTTCGACTATCGACAGAGAGCCAAGATGGCGAATGTGTCTTTCCACATCTCCAACCTGCTGGAGAAAATGACTTCAACTGACAAAGACTTCAGGTGAGAAACCAACCAGCTAACTAACTAACTAACTAACTAACTAACCAGTAGTGAGGGACAGGTGTCTGACTGTGTTTGACTTTTAGTTCAAAATAATCCAAATAAAGGTTCACTGTCACTTTTAATAAAGTCAATGTGACTGTCTCTCTCTCTCTGTCTGTCTGTCTGTCTGTCTGTCTCTCTCTTTGTCTCTCTCTGTCTGTCTGTCTGTCTGTCTGTCTCTCTCTCTGTCTGTCTGTCTGTCTGTCTGTCTCTCTCTCTCTTTGTCTCTCTCTGTCTGTCTGTCTGTCTCTCTGTCTGTCTGTCTGTCTGTCTGTCTCTCTCTTTGTCTCCCTCTCTCTCTGTCTGTCTGTCTCTCTCTCTCTCTGTCTCTCTCTGTCTGTCTGTCTCTCTCTCTGTCTGTCTCTCTCTCTCTCTCTCTCTCTCTGTCCGTCTCTGTGTCTCTCTCTCTCTCTCTCTCTCTGTCTGTCTGTCTCTCTCTCTCTATCTGTCTCTCTGTCTCTCTCTGTCTCTCTCTCTCTATCTGTCTCTCTGTCTCTCTCTCTCTCTCTATCCGTCTCTCTGTCTCTCTCTCTCTCTCTCTCTCTCTCTGTCGGTCTCTCTCTCTCTCTGTCTCTCTCTCTCTCTCTCTCTATCCGTCTCTCTGTCTCTCTCTCTGTCTGTCTCTCTGTCTCTCTCTCTCCCTGCCCCCCCTCTCCAGGTTCATGGCCACCAGTGACCTGATGCTGGAGCTGCAGAAGGACAGCATCAAGCTGGACGAGGACAGTGAGAGGAGGGTGGTGAGCATGCTGCTCACACTGCTGGAGGACAAGAACGGAGAGGTCCAGAACCTGGCAGTCAAATGGTAACACACACACACACACACACACAGAATCACACAGAATCACACAGAATCACACACACACACACACACACACACACACACAGAATCACACAGAATCACACACACACACACACACACACAGAATCACACAGAATCACACACACACACACACACACACACACACACAGAATCACACAAACACACACACACAGAATCACACACACACACACACATAATCACACACAGACAGAAACATGCACACACATGTCAGGGTGTGCAAATGTATTATTTTGTGTGTTACAGTCCTTGTGTGTGATGGTGTGTCCTCTACAGAAGTGTGTAGGACACAGGGGCTGCTGCCATCAGTCAGTTTGTGTTAGTGTGTGTTACAGTAGTGTTGTGTTGTTGTGTTGTTGTGTTTATCTGAACTGACCCTTTAAATTCACACAGTAACACAGACACACTGACTGATGGAGGCAGCAGCTCTAAAATCCCTGTTTTAGTGAATGTAGTCTGGTGTGTGTGCTGTTTGTGGTTAAACCAAAAGGATCTTCCAGGTCTCTCTCTGTAGGGATCCTTTCCATGATGCTGTCACACACTTAGAATAACACTCTGAGCCTGTCAGTGGATCAAACAAGCTCTTTTAGTGGACCTACTGTGATCAGGTGCAGTTGTCCCAAAGGATCACGTTGCAGCCATTGCAGCCCGTTTGGTGGCTGCTGGCTGAGGTGATCTACTGGACCAGTTCCAACACTTTTACTACCTACCAGTCACTCACACACCAGGATGTGGACACAGAGGACCAGGGGGAGAGACAGGGGAGTTACCATTTACAGTTCACCTCTGTGATATACTAAATGTCTGAAGTGTTCTGTGGGTACATTTGATTTCCAGCCTGGCGCCTCTGGTGAGTAAAGTGAAGGAGCCTCAGGTGGAGACGATGGTGGACACGCTGTGTTCAAACATGACATCAGATAAGGAGGCGCTCAGAGACATTTCCAGCATGGGCCTGAAGACCGTGATCGCCGAGCTGCCGCTGTCCTCATCAGGTGAGCACTGAGCTGGTCTGGTTAGAGCTTAAGGTACTCGACTATGAAACTAATCATTATCATCGTTCCGACCAGTGTCCGGTGTCAGCTCTCCAGGTCAGAGCAGAGATAGTGTCCGTGGGTTTCATGTGGGTGTTTTCACAATGAAATGAATGTGGGTTATTCCACAGCATTGAAGAGACTCAGACTGGATCAGAACCAGCCAGGAGCTCCCTGTGTCTGATGTTTCCTCCCTCCGGGTTCTGCTTCTGTATCTGGTGTCTGTCCGGTTTCAGGTCTGACTCTGACAGCCAGCGTTTGTAAGAAGATCACGTCCCAGCTGATCGGTGCTATGGGGAAACAGGAGGACGTGTCGGTCCAGTTAGAGGCCTTGGACATCCTGTCGGACATGTTGGGAAGGTAATAGCAAACGTTGTTAGACATGCTGGCGCTGCGGCTCTGGGTCGGTCACCTGGTCCTCCACGTTGGTCAGACTAGGTCACCAGCTGTGGGATGGCTGTGGTGACACACCGACGCTCATGGCTGTGGGGGTCAGAGTGAAATGTTCTGGGTCACCAAAGGTTGAATCCTAAACTCTGCAGTGATCCCTCAGCTTTTCTTCTGTTGCCACTATGAGCTTGATGAATTTAAACAACCATTGGATCAATTTCAGTGAAACTTTGTATGTATGTTCATGCTCAGGACGAACTGTTGTCACTATTGATCCTCTGATGTTTCCTCTGTTCACATGTCCAACACTGAAGATCATCAGCCTCAGCTGGACTCCATTTACTGAGGATTAGCTCATGTTAGCATGGTAACATGCTAAGTTAAGATGAGGAACAGCATGTTAGCACTGTGAGCATGTTAGCATGCTAATGTTAGCCTGGCATAGTGTTGAATCTGAGTGGATGCTAACAGTGACTGAGAAACTTCTTCACCAGGTCAAGCAAATTAAATATTAAACACATTTTAACGTATCCAGGCACTGAGAGGCGGCAGAGGTCACCGTAGCTGGGATGATCGTTATTTCATTTAATTTTATTTCATTTAATTCTATCTAATTTCATTTTGTTTTGTTCCCTTTTATCACATGTTATTTTATGTTCCTTCATGTGTGTGTTATTGTGTACTCTGCAGGCTGAGTGGTGCCCTGGTGAGTTTCCACAGCCCTCTGCTGTCCAGCCTCCTGCCTCAGGTAACCAGCCCTGGTGTGGGTGAATGGTTATGTTTGTAACAGTGGGGTCTGCAGCCCTAACATGCTGATTAAACAGTGCATGTGTGTAGTTACTGTGGTCACTAATGGTATTATTGTGTGTTGATTATTGTTTGTATGTCTGTTGCTGTTTCTGATTGTCAGTATGTGAACATTTCCCTCTGGTATTAATTCCTAATGACCTGTGGTGGAATATTGCCATGTACATTTACTGCAGTCCATATCTGAGGTACCTCGTTGTACTGCAGTATTTAAACCCGTCCTGTTTCCTGCTCTGTGTTTATCTGACAGCTTCACATTCTGACTCCAAACACATGGAGAGTTTGTCAAACAAGCTGTTCACTTCAAAAGTCTGCAGAGTCCACTGATCAGTCAGTCCACTAATCAATCAATGCACTTATCAATCAGTCAGTCTATCAATCAGTCCACTAACCAGTCTATTAATCAATCAGTGTGACCTGCTGTTCTTTGATTTTATTTATAGTTCATCTCTCCCCCCCCCAATCAGTTGACCAGCCCCCGGATGGCGGTCAGGAAGCGCTCCATCTTGGCTCTGGGTCACCTGGTGCCCTGCTGTAGCCCCGCCCTCTTCTCCCAGCTGACTGAACACCTGTTGACGGAGCTGGCGAAGGCCCCGCCCACCTCAATGACCAGGACGTACGTGCAGTGTCTGGCGACCGTCAGCCGCCAGGGTGGCCATCGAGTTGGTGAGAGTCCTGGTTCTGTAAAACACTCCACAGGTATCTGACAGGTTCCCACAGTGGACATGTGTTCCCTAAAGGTGGTGGCGGTTACAGTGAGCAGGTCTGGGTCCAGGGACCCTGGACTAGGCTAAGAAGAAGGCTAAGAGGTAAGCTAAGAGCCTAGGCCAAGAGGCTAGGCTAAGAACCAGAGAACCACAGCAGGAGAACCAGGACCAGGATCCACAGGAACCTGAGAGATGAGAAAAGCACAGAAAGGCTCCGGGGAAGATACCAAGTTAGTAACAGACATTAAAGAGACATGAAGCATCAGGATGGAGAGGAAGAGGAGGAGAGAGGAGCCCAGTGCATCATGGGAGTCCCCCGGCAGTCTGAGCCTATAGCAGCATAACTAGGGGCTGGTCCAAGGCCTGATCCAGCCCTGAACTATAGGCTTCATCACTAAGGAAGGTTTTTAGTCCACTCTGAAATGTAGAGAGGGTGTCTGCCCCCCGAACCCAGACTGGAAGGAGGTTCCACAGGAGAGGAGCCTGATAGCTGAAAGCTCTGGGAATCCACAAGCGGGAGGACTTAAAAGCACGACTCCAGACAATAGGCAGTTAAAGTAAAAGTCTTTACTTGCAGTTCAGTACACAGGTAGGCAGTCAGAGTAAAGGCAAACAAATCCAGAGGCAGAGTCAAAGCAAAAAAAGGAATCAAAAACCAGGAACATGAAACACGAGGAAACTGCTGGAATGCTTGTCACAGGAACGAAGACGAACTGGCACAGAGAGGGAGGACACAGACTAAATACACTGGGGCAGGCAGGTAACGAGACACAGGTGGAAGGGGTGGAGACGCGATCAGTAGAGGCGGGAAAACACAATGGGAGGAAGTGAATATACCTGAAACGAGAGGAAAGGGTAAGAAACCAAAATAAAACAAGAAATAATGAAACATGGACAAACAGATAAGTATAAATGGGTATCATCTGCATAACAGTGGAAATTAATGGAGTGCTTCCTGATAATATTACCCAGAGGAAGCATATATAAGGTAAATAGTATTGGTCCAAGCACTGAACCTTGTGGAACTCCATGTCTAACTTATGATGTATGACTTAAACCAGCTTAATGTGGTTCCTTTTACCTTTCTGTCATATGGTTCATAGTCCAGTAAGAAGAAATCAGCAGTTATCAGGTGATGGTCCGATAGAACAGAGTTTTGGGGGAAAACTGTTAACTGTTCAGTTTCAACACCATAAGCCAGAAGAAGGTCGAGGGGTAAAACAGTGAGTGGGTTCATCTACACTCTGGGAGAAGCCAACTGAGTCCAACAGTGAGATGAAAGCAGAGGTCAGACCGTCATTATCATTGTCCACATGAATAGTAGAGTCACCTACTATAATTACTTTATCTGCACTGAGGACTAAATCTGATAAAAACTCTGAGAACTCAGTTAAGAATTCAGAGTCTGGACCAGGAGGGCGGTACACTGTGACAACTAAGACTGATTTTAGTGTTTTCCAGGTTGGAAGAGAGAAGCTAAGAACAAGGCTTCCAAAGGAGTTATAGTTGACTTTAGGTCTAGGTTGAACTATTAAACTAGAGTTAAAGATGGCTGCAGGTCCACCTCCTCGTCCAGAGTCTGGAGGAATATGAGTATTAGTATGACTGGAGGAGTGGCTTCATTAAGGCTAACATACTCTTCATGGTGCAGCAGGTTTCAGTCAGATCAATAAATCAATATGGTGATCTGATATCAGATAATTTACTGAAACAGCTTTGGATGGCAGAGATCTGATGTTTAAAAGTCCACATTTAACTCTCCTGTCCTGTTGGACTTCGCCAGTGATGGTATTAACTTTGATGAGATGTTTCTGCAGAACTCGTCTCCTGTTAGACTTTATAGATCTAACTGATCTGAGGGGGACGACACAGTCTCTATGGGATGTTGGAGGGTGACTGTTCTAATGGAGGAGCAGAGAAGCCTGGAGGACTGCAGCTCTGCCTCCTGGTCTCGGCCCTGCCTCCTGGTCTCAGCACTGCCTCCTGGTCTCTGCTCTTCAGTTTTTGGACTAATAAACTCAGCCAGATTTCTAGAAAGCAGCTCCTTCCAAAGTGGGACGGATGCCGTCTCTTCTAATCAGACTAGGTCTTCCCCAGAAAGACTGCCAGTTCTCTATGAAGCCCACATTGTTTGCTGGGCACCACCTCCACAGCCAGCGGTTAAATGATGACATGCGGCTACACAGGCTAACTACAGTGGCTACTGGGGGCTGGCTAACTACAGTGGCTACTGGGGGCAGGCTAACTACAGTGGCTACTGGGGGCAGGCTAACTACAGTGGCTACTGATTTGTTTTCCATGGTGCGGAGCCGCGTTTCCAACTCGCTAAGCCTCCAGCACAGTAAATAAACTACATTTATTACAGGCACCACTTTCACTAAAGGAGACAGAGGACGAACTGAACATGTGACATGCAGAGCAGGACACTGAGAGGGAGAGAGAGAAGCCATCGCCGACTGTTAGCTGTTTAAGATAGCTGACAGGATAGACTACTGTAGAAGTGGCGGGACAATCGCTGAAAGGAAGTGTGAGCTAAGAGTGCTACCTTAGGATTAAATGTACAGCAGGTGATTAGGCGTAGCAATGAAGCATGAAACAGATTCAGTTAACCTAGAAATGCCAAGACGCCACCGACAGCACAGTACTCAGAAGACAAACAGGAAATGATGTAAGATGCTTTCCATAGCAACGTGTGTATGTGTGTGTGTTCAGGTGAACATTTAGACAAGCTGATCCCGATGGTGGTGAAGTTCACCAGCGTGGAGGATGACGAGCTCAGAGAGTACTGTTTCCAGGCCTTTGAAGCTTTTATACGCAGGTACACACACACACACACACACACACACACACACACACACACACACACACACACTCACACACACACACAGAACACAGAGGGCCCCACACGGGGGGGTTCTCCTGTTCTCTGGACTAATTAAGAGGTGTGTAATACAACGACACACACACACACACACACACTCATCTCTCTAGTCACGTGGCGTCCGTTGATTGACAGGTGTCCGAAGGAGATGTCCCCCCACGTTGCCATGGTGACACAACTCTGTCTTAAGTTCATGACCTTTGACCCTAACTACAACTATGATGAGGAGGAGGATGAAGAGGACAGCATGGAAACAGAGGACGGGCTTGATGAAGGTCTGTGTGTCTTCTTCTTTAACCCTCTGCTTTCTAAACGCTGCGTCTGCGTCCTCGCTGCAGTTTCTTCTTCTAGTGACATCATTTCTTGGAGGATCTTCTTCTTCTTCATGTCCCTAAAATGTGTCCAACCTCAGCTAAAAGGTTCCAGAAGTCACTAAAGCAGAATGAGTGAGAAAAGACTTCAGACTGGAGAAACATGGAGAAAATCCAGGAATCAGACATGTTGTTCCATCAGATGAGACTAAAGAGAGACAGAGAACATGTTGATCCAGATCAACAGTGGATGTAGAAACAGAAACTAAAGATCTGTGAACCCTCCAGCAGAGATCTGAACTGTTTCATGTTTTAGTTTCTGAGCGAGGCTCATTTTTATGAGCAGAGAGCGACAGAGATTTGATAGAACAGAAAGATTTCCCCAGAGCCTCCATTGGTGTTTCTGCTTATTGTCCTCATTGTGGCTCCATAGACCTCCACTACACACTAACACACTGACTAACTAGCACACACACACACTATAGACCTCCACTACACACTAACACACTGACTAACTAGCACACACACACACTATAGACCTCCACTACACACTAACACACTGACTAACTAGCACACACACACTATAGACCTCCACTACACACTAACACACTGACTAACTAGCACACACACACTATAGACCTCCACTATACACTAACACACTGACTAACTAGCACACACACACTATAGACCTCCACTACACACTAACACACTGACTAACTAGCACACACACACACACTATAGACCTCCACTACACACTAACACACTGACTAACTAGCACACACACACTATAGACCTCCACTACACACTAACACACTGACTAACTAGCACACACACACTATAGACCTCCACTACACACTAACACACTGACTAACTAGCACACACACACACACACACACACACACTATAGACCTCCACTACACACTAACACACTGACTAACTAACACACACACACTATAGACCTCCACTACACACTAACACACTGACTAACTAGCACACACACACACACACACACACACTATAGACCTCCACTACACACTAACACACTGACTAACTAGCACACACACACACACACACACACACACACACGCACACACACTATAGACCTCCACTACACACTAACACACTGACTAACTAGCACACACACACACACACACACACACTATAGACCTCCACTACACACTAACACACTGACTAACTAACACACACACACTATAGACCTCCACTACACACTACCACACTGACTAACTAGCACACACACACTATAGACCTCCACTACACACTAACACACTGACTAACTAGCACACACACACTATAGACCTCCACTACACACTGACACACTGACTAACTAGCACACACACACTATAGACCTCCACTACACACTAACACACTGACTAACTAGCACACACACACTATAGACCTCCTCCACTACACACTAACACACTGACTAACTAGCACACACACACTGTAGACCTCCACTACACACTAACACACTGACTAACTAGCACACACACACACTATAGACCTCCACTACACACTAACACACTGACTAACTAGCACACACACACACTATAGACCTCCACTACACACTAACACACTGACTAACTAGCACACACACACTATAGACCTCCTCCACTACACACTAACACACTGACTAACTAGCACACACACACTATAGACCTCCTCCACTACACACTAACACACTGACTAACTAGCACACACACACACACACACGCACACACACTATAGACCACCACTAACTTTGTTACTCTACACACTGAGGATCTGGAGTTCAGAGGTCAACGGACCCCTTTGAAAATGGCTCTGCTAGTTTTTCCCTCCCCAACATGCAGCCTGACTCTGGAGCGTTATTTAACCCCTTGGTGACCAGCTGGCTGATGTGGTTGGTACCAATGGATGCTGAGGGGGGGGGCTGGTTCACCATCACACACCTTTACTCTGGAGACACTACAGACTCTTAAAGTCTGTGTTTGTTTTGCTCATAATGTAATTTAGTGACGTCATCGGCCTGCAGCACAGCGTCCAGACTGAAGTCTGAGATTCCTGCTGCAGGAGGAATGAATCCTCTGTTTGTTTTTATTCTAGAGCAGTCTAGACAGGAACACGCTAAGAACACGCCCTGTGGTGGGGCCTGTTTTCATGGGGTTAACATGTTTCCATGTCAATCACTCAGTCGGAGGGTCAGGGTTAGAATAATGAGTGTGAATTTTTAAACTAGTTGTAGCTGCTGGCTGAAGTAGAGTTTCATAGTTATCACGACAGGGTGTCGTGTCTGTAGCGTGTCTTTAGCGTGTTCAGGTGAGCAGAGTGTCATGTATGACACAGACAGATGAGGACATTAAGCTCATGTGTGCAGTGGCTGAAGGTGAGGAGAAAGACCTCTGTGTTCCTCCCAGAGTCTGATGATGAGTACAGCGACGATGACGACCTGAGCTGGAAGGTGCGGCGCTCCTCTGTCAGGTGTCTGGAGGCGCTGATCAGCACCCGCCGCGACCTCTTGGTCTCCTTCTACGCCTCCATCGGTCCCGCCCTGCTAGCCCGCTTCAAGGAGCGCGAGGAGAACGTCAGGGCCGATGTCTTCGGCGCCTTCTCCGCCCTGCTGAGGCAGACCCGGGCGGGCACGAGTCACCGCGGCCTCATGGCGGCTGGGACGAGCGCTGGCGAGGAGGAGCCGGCAGTTGGTGTGCTGAAGAAACAGGTAGACGAAGATTAAAGGTCAGGAGGAGAGAAGGACACGGTGGTCAGCGAAAGGACAGGATGATAGGACAGGTGTGACTAACGCCTCCTGTCTGTGTGTGTGTGTGTGTGTGTGTCCAGGTGTGTGTGATCGTGAGGACTCTCCACAGGCAGCTGAGAGAGAGGAGCGTCAGGTCTCGTCAGGGCTGCTTCAGTCTGCTCACTGAGCTGGTTCACACTGTACCTGGAGAACTGGAGCCACACACACCTGTCCTCATACCAGGTACACATTTTCATTCCTTTGCATCAGAAGTCATCTCAGTTTTTTTCTTCACCTCCCCCTCCTCTCTCTCCTCCTTCACCCCCCCAGGTGTCATCTTCTCACTGTCCGACAGGTCGACCTCGTCCACCATGAGGATCGATGCTCTGTCCTTCATCCACGTCCTCCTCCGCTCCCTCCCTCCTCACGCCTTTCAGCCTCACATACAGGTTCCTCCTCTGAACCTCCTCTGATCCTCCTCTGAACCTCCTCTAAACCTCCTCTGATCCTCCTCTGAACCTCCTCTGATCCTCCTCTGAACCTCCTCTGAACCTCCTCTAAACCTCCTCTGATCCTCCCCTGAACCTCCTCTAAACCTCCTCTGAACCTCCTCTAAACCTCCTCTGATCCTCCTCTGAACCTCCTCTGATCCTCCTCTGAACCTCCTCTAAACTTCCTCTGATCCTCCCCTGAACCTCCTCTAAACCTCCTCTGAACCTCCTCTAAACCTCCTCTGATCCTCCTCTGAACCTCCTCTGATCCTCCTCTGAACCTCCTCTAAACTTCCTCTGATCCTCCCCTGAACTTCCTCTAAACCTCCTCTGATCCTCCTCTGATCCTCCCCTGAACCTCCTCTAAACCTCCTCTGAACCTCCTCTAAACCTCCTCTGATCCTCCTCTGAACTTCCTCTAAACCTCCTCTGATCCTCCCCTGAACCTCCTCTAAACCTCCTCTAAACCTCCTCTGATCCTCCTCTGATCCTCCTCTGAACCTCCTCTAAAACACTTGCAAAGTTGTGTGAGTTAAAATGACTGTTTTTTAAATGGAGTCTGGTTGGGTGTGTTGGCCCCTGTCCCGTGTCCCTGTAGGCGCTGCTGCCCCCGGTGGCGGCCTGTGTGGACGACTCTTTCTATAAGATCAGCTCGGAAGCTCTGCTGGTTGTCCAGCAGCTGGTCAAAGTGATGAGGCCGCAGGGACAGACGGCGATGGGAGGCTTCGACCCCAAACCGTTTGTTGGAGAGGTACGATGGTGAGGCATGAGGGGGCTGCCGTGCCCTCTGTCCTCACCGTTTATCAATTTATCAGGACCAGGACAGGTGGGTGTCCTAACAGCGTTCAGAGTTAGTTAACCAGCCAGTGAACAGGCATGTGAACAGGTGCGTGTAGACAGGTGTGTGAGGGCAGGTGTGTGAACAGGTGTGTGAACAGGTGTCTGTGTTTTCCAGGTGTTTTCTGTGACCCTGAAGAAGCTGAAAGCGACAGACATTGACCAGGAAGTGAAGGAGAGGGCTATTTCCTGTATGGGTCACATGGTGTGTCACCTTGGTGACCACCTAGGGGCGGAGCTGCCAGGCATTCTGGCAATCTTCCTGGAGAGGCTGAAGAATGAGATCACCCGACTGACAGCGGTCCGGATGCTGACGCTCATCTCTGCCTCCCCGCTGAAGGTTCAGTCCCACCGTCACCATGACAACAGCATCACTCAATCAATCAATCTTTATTTATATAGCGCCAATTCATAACAGCGTTATCTCAAGACGCTTTCCATAAAGAGCAGGTCTAGACCAAACTGTTTAATTAGAGAGACCAACGATTCAGGAATTCAACATTAAGGATTCAAGAATTCCCACAGAGCAGCATCAGATATTATATTAGGACACAGTGGAGGAAGAACTCCCCTTTAACGGGAAGAAACCTGGAACAGACCCAGGATCAATGTGGGCGGCTTCTGCAGGGGTCCGTGTTGGGTGGAGGTTGGACAGAGAGAGAGAGACAGACAGAGAGACAGAGAGAGAGAGAGAGAGAGAGAGAGAGAGAGAGAGAGAGAGACAGAGAGAGAGAGAGACAACACCATCATAGATTCACCTTTTCATGTACCCACAGGTCGTGGAAGTCCTGGAATTGTGAGAAGTCTATTCCAGACAGGGAAAGTCAGGGAATTTACTAAATTACAGGAGCAGGTCCTGCTTGCGGTGGTGCGATGTGATTGGTCTGTTCCATGAAATGTTAGCCTTCCTCCTCCTCAGCTCCACGCTAACGTTAGCGATCCAAAGACCCCTTAATTGCCCTCTGGAGAGTCCTGGAAAGGTGAGGGACTCTCCATCAGACTGGGAGCAGGACACCTGCCTCCAGGCTGATGAAGGACGTCTCTCCTCTGCCTCTCGTCTCCAGATCAGCCTGGCGTCCGTCCTGACCGAGGCTCTGTCTCTGCTGGCGTCCTTCCTGAGGAAGAACCAGCGGGCTCTGAAGCTCGCCACGTTGGCGTGTCTGACTGCGATGGTCACACATCATGGCGCCAGCATCAAAGTGGCGGCCCTGGAGCCTGTTCTCAGTGAGCTTCCTGCTCTGGTGGACGACAGCGACATGCATGTTTCACAGGTACTGTTTTACCACACAGGTGATCAATTGTGTGTCGGCGCCATCAGGAGGTAACTCCTGTCCCGTGTCTCTGCTCAGGTCTCCATCTCCCTGCTGACCTGCATGGCCGGAGCCTGCCCATCGTCTCTGACTAAGATCAGCTCCTCCCTGCTGCCGGGGGTCTTTGCGCTCGTCCACTCCCCCCTGCTTCAGGGGGGGGCACTGGCAGCCATACTGGACTTCCTGCAGGCTCTGGTTCAGTCCAGAAGCAGTAACCTGAGCTACAGGTGAGACGGGTGTGTTCAGGCCTGGATGTCCCCAGTGTGTGTGTGTTCTGCTGGGAACAGTGTGTGTGTTTGTGCCGTTTGACTGCTGATTAGGCTCAAATTCTTTTGAGTCTCATGTGGTGTTTCTGACAAATAAAGTTATTTGTTTTTGCCACCCCCCCTCCAGCCAGTTGCTGAGGTCCCTGACAGAGCCCTTCCTCGGCGGTCGGCCCCCAGCAGACGGCGCCGTCCTCCACAGGCAGTCGTACCAGTCGGTGGCCCGCTGCGTGGCCACGCTGTGCTCCTCGTGTCCCAAAGAGGCTCCGAACACGGTGGCCGGCCTCATCCAACAGGTCTGCGCTCACCTGTCTACAGGTAACTGTGTCTGTCTCCTCCAGTCTCACTGTGCCCCCCCTCCATCCCCAGGTGAAGAGTCCTGGATCTCCAGAGTCCGCTCGGGTCCTCGCTCTGCTCAGTCTGGGGGAAGTGGGGCGCAGTGGCAGTCTTGGAGGGAGTAAGGAGGTGCAGGGAGTCATCCTGGAGGCCATCTCCTCCACCAACGAGGAGGTGAGGTGTCATCATCATCATCATCATCATCATCATCATCAGCAGCAGCAGCAGCAAAAGCCATACTGAGCAACCAGAACCAAGACACACAATCCAGACCTTTCAGCCGTATCCCACTGCCTTCCTCAGCACAGGAGACCTGCTCACATGTCGATACTAAAAACCAGGAGACGCGTTAATAACCAGGCGACACGTTAGTAACCTGACGACACGTTAGTGACCAGAAGACACGTTATTAAACTGACGACACGTTAGTGACCAGAAGACACGTTAATAAACTGACGACACGTTAATGACCAGAAGACATGTTAGTGACCAGAGGACACGTTAGTGACCAGAAGACACGTTAATAAACTGACGACACGTTAGTGACCAGAAGACACGTTAATAAACTGACGACACGTTAGTGACCAGAAGACACGTTAATAAACTGACGACACGTTAGTGACCAGAGGACACGTTAGTGACCAGAAGACACGTTAGTGACCAGAAGACACGTTAATAAACTGACGACACGTTAGTGACCAGAGGACACGTTAGTGACCAGAAGACACGTTAGTGACCAGACGACACGTTAGTGACCAGACGACACGTTAATAAACTGACGACACGTTAATGACCAGAAGACACGTTAATAAACTGACGACACGTTAATGACCAGAAGACATGTTAGTGACCAGACGACACGTTAGTGACCAGACGACACGTTAATAAACTGACGACACGTTAATGACCAGAAGACACGTTAATAAACTGACGACACGTTAATGACCAGAAGACATGTTAGTGACCAGAGGACACGTTAGTGACCAGAAGACACGTTAATAAACTGACGACACGTTAGTGACCAGAAGACATGTTAGTGACCAGAGGACACGTTAGTGACCAGAAGACACGTTAATAAACTGACGACACGTTAGTGACCAGAAGACACATTAATAAACTGACGACACGTTAATGACCAGAAGACACGTTAATAAACTGACGACACGTTAATGACCAGAAGACATGTTAGTGACCAGAGGACACGTTAGTGACCAGAAGACACGTTAATAAACTGACGACACGTTAGTGACCAGAAGACATGTTAGTGACCAGAGGACACGTTAGTGACCAGAAGACACGTTAATAAACTGACGACACGTTAGTGACCAGAAGACATATTAATAAACTGACGACACGTTAGTGACCAGAAGACACGTTAATAAACTGACGACACGTTAGTGACCAGAGGACACGTTAGTGACCAGAAGACACGTTAGTGACCAGAAGACACGTTAATAAACTGACGACACGTTAGTGACCAGAGGACACGTTAGTGACCAGAAGACACGTTAGTGACCAGACGACACGTTAATAAACTGACGACACGTTAGTGACCAGAGGACACGTTAATGACCAGAAGACACGTTAATAAACTGACGACACATTAGTGACCAGAGGACACGTTAGTGACCAGAAGACACGTTAGTGACCAGACGACACGTTAATAAACTGACGACACGTTAGTGACCAGAAGACACGTTAATAAACTGACGACACGTTAGTGACCAGAAGACACGTTAATAAACTGACGACTTGTTAGTGACCAGACGACTTGTTAGTGACCAGAAGACATGTTAGTGACCAGACGACACGTTAATAAACTGACGACACGTTAGTGACCAGAAGACACGTTAGTAAACTGACGACACGTTAGTGACCAGACGACATGTTAGTGACCACAAGACACGTTAATAAACTGACGACACGTTAGTGACCAGACGACATGTTAGTGACCAGAAGACACGTTAATAAACTGACGACACGTTAGTGACCAGACGACATGTTAGTGACCAGAAGACACGTTAATAAACTGACGACACGTTAGTGACCAGAAAACACGTTAGTGACCAGAAAACACATTAGTGACCAGAGGACACGTTAGTTACCTGACGACATGTTAATAAACTGACGACACGTTAGTGACCAGACGACATGTTAGTGACCAGAAGACACGTTAATAAACTGACGACACGTTAGTGACCAGAAAACACGTTAGTGACCAGAAAACACATTAGTGACCAGAGGACACGTTAGTTACCTGACGACATGTTAATAAACTGACGACACGTTAGTGACCAGCCAACACCTTAGTAACCAGACGACACGTTATTAGATAGAGAGGAAGAGCAGGTCATTACTGTCCTCTTCCTCTGTGACTGATCTGTGGTTCCAGGTGAAGACGGCGGCATCCTGCGCTCTGGGCAGTATGGCGGTGGGCAGCCTGGACGACTACCTGCCCTTCCTGATGAAAGAGATCTTGTCCCAGCCCCGCCGACAGTACCTGCTGCTCAACTCCCTCAGAGATGTCCTCAGGTGAGTCCTCAGGGATGTCACCAGTCGTCCATAATGAAGACTACAACTACATTATCACTCACATCTGTTGTTTTAATGAGACACAGATCAGCAGAAATTCAGACTGCTCCTTTAAACAGGGACACACCCACAGACCTCCCCACAACTCTTATACCATTGGTTAAGCCATTCTCCTTCTCTCCTCCTCCTCCTCCTGTCCTCCAGTGCTGGTCCTCTCTGTGGTCTGAGGGTCCATGTGGAGTCCATCTGGTCCCTGCTGGTGCAGCACTGTGAGGGTGAGGAGGAGGGGACCAGGAACCTGGTGGCTGAGTGTTTGGGTAAACTGACGCTGGTGAGCCCCGCCCAGCTGTTACCCCGCCTGAGACAGCAGCTGGATGCCGGTATGACGGGGGGGGGCAGACATCCTCCACTGCTGATCAGGATCAGCCAGCTGATCAGGATCAGACTCAACCTGCTGATCAGGATCAGCCTGCTGATCAGAGTCACAGCCCAGACTGATTGGGTTTCGTGTCACTGAGGACGAGAACACGTTTGACATCAAATATTTATTATTACTTTATTGACCAAATCAACTAATTGATTAATTGACTTGAGTGAGTCCTCAGTTCCACTGGACCACTGTCAGCAGAGAGCATGATGATGATGATGGAGAGTTTTTCCTTCTTCCATTGTTCTATTGAAGGTCAGTTTAATAAAGAAACACCAAATTAAAATAAATCTGATGTCCTGCCTCCTCACAGCTTCTCCTCTGGCTCGCAGCACCGTGGTGACGGCTGTCAAGTTCACCATAGTGGACCAGCCTGCTCCCATAGACCCACTGCTGAGGGACTGCATAGGTAGGCACCAAACCAGCCTAACCCTGGGTCCTCTCTGTCCACATCCTGGTGTGTAAATGACTGGTAGGTAGTAAAAGTGTTGGAACTGGTCCAGTAGATCACCTCAGCAACGTGATCCTTTGGGACAACTGCACCTGATCACAGTAGGTCCACTAAAAGAGCTTGTTTGATCCACTGACAGGCTCAGAGTGTTATTCTAAGTGTGTGACAGCATCATTGAAAGGATCCCTACAGAGAGAGACCTGGAAGATCCTTTTGGTTTAACCACAAACAGCACACACACCAGACTACATTCACTAAAACAGGGATTTTAGAGCTGCTGCTCTGCTGCTGCCTCCATCAGGTACTTTATGTTATTATGTGTTACACAAACATTGTGTTGGATCCAAACTAACTCTTTAAAACACCAAATGTACAAAATTAGTGTTCTTGTGAATGGAGTCTGGTGGCTTTGAAGAGAGCGAAATAACAGCTGTCTCTCTCACACACACAACCAGCAGTGGTGTCCTGTCTCCCTCTGTCAGGTGACTTCCTGAGGACGCTGCAGGATGAGGACATCAATGTGCGCCGTGTAGCGCTGGTAATGTTTAACTCTGTGGCTCACAACAAGCCATCTCTTATTCGCGGTCTCCTAGCAACAGTGCTGCCTCACCTGTACAGGGAGACCCAGATTAGGAAGGATCTGATTAGAGAGGTGGGTGTCTGTGTGTCTGTGTGTCTGTGTGTGTGTGTGTGTGTGGGGGGGGGGTTTGCTATGCTCTGTGCTGACAGGTGTGTCTGTGAGCTGCAGGTGGAGATGGGACCCTTCAAACACACGGTAGATGATGGGCTGGATGTGCGTAAAGCGGCGTTCGAGTGTATGTACACGCTGCTGGACAGCTGCCTGGACGGGCTGGACGTCCTCCAGTTCCTGGACCACGTGGAGGAGGGGCTCAAAGACCACTACGACATCAGGGTAGGTGGAGACCAGCAGCATCCCACTGTGGAATCACCTACTTTCACTCAGACCTTACCTATGAGGTTTATACCACGACACCCCCCGCAGAGTGGAAGAGACTTCTGTCCTCCTGGTCCCACCATTAGCCTGTTAGCCTGATAACTTGTTAGTCCGTTAACCTATTAGCCTTTTAGCCCATTAGCTTGATAACCTGTTAGCCTGTTAACCCGTTAATGTGTCAGGCCACTAGCTCATTCGCCCGTTTAACCGCTGCTGGGTTTTCCATGCACTTAGTGTTCACTGCTCACACCTGTTCACACCTGCTCACACCTTTAAGACCTGTTCAGACCTGTTCAAACCTGCTCACACCTGTTCACACCTGCTCACACCTTTTAAGACCTGTTCACACCTGTTCAGACCTGCTCACATCTGTTCAGACCTGCTCACACCTGCTCACACCTGTTCACACCTGCTCACACCTTTAAGACCTGTTCAGACCTGCTCACACCTGCTCACACCTGCTCACACCTTAAGACCTGTTCATACCTGTTCAGACCTGCTCACACCTGTTCAGACCTATTCAGACCTGCTCACACCTGCTCACACCTGCTCACAGCTGTTCACACCTGCTCACACCTTTTAAGACCTGTTCACACCTGTTCAGACCTGTTCACACCTGCTCACACCTTTAAGACCTGTTCAGACCTGCTCACACCTGCTCACACCTGCTCACACCTATTAAGACCTGTTTGCACCTGTTCAGACCTGTTCACACCTGTTCAGACCTGCTCACACCTGTTCACACCTGCTCACACCTTTAAGACCTGTTCAGACCTGTTCAGACCTGCTCACACCTGCTCACACCTATTAAGACCTGTTTACACCTGTTCAGACCTGTTCACACCTGTTCAGACCTGCTCACACCTGTTCAGACCTGCTCACACCTGCTCACACTCACCTGGTGTGTGTGTGTGTAGATGCTGACCTTCCTGATGTTGGCCCGTCTGGTCTCTCTGTGTCCTGCTGCTGTTCTTCATAGACTGGACCGACTCATAGAACCTCTGAGAGCCACCTGCACCACCAAGGTACACCCCCCAATAACGTACAGTCCCCAATAAGGTATGCCCCCACCCCAGTAATCCTAAGGCTAACCCTACTGTGCCCCCCCCCCCGCTGTGTATTGTTGTTGTAAGGTGAATCACCCCCACTAAGGCTAACCCTACCCTGCCCCCCCAGGTGAAGGCGGGCTCGGTGAAGCAGGAGTTTGAGAAGCAGGAGGAGCTGCGGCGCTCTGCGATGCGCGCCGTCGCCGCCCTGCTGGCGGTGCCTGAGGTGGAGAGGAGCCCCAGCATGGCTGACTTTGCCCACCAGATCAGAACCAATGCCGACATGGCGTCCATCTACCAGAGCGTCCAGGGGGGGGAGGCGGTGGGGGCCACAGAGAGCATGGACCTGAGTTAAACTGGGGGGGGGCACAGACAGGTAACGAGGTAACGGCTCACCTGAGCTCCTCAGTCCATTGGGTGGGGGGCTCCTGGATAACCCGTGACTTTAGGACCCCCCCCCCCCCCCCCCCCAGTCTGTGACAGTCTGTGCGTCTTCCTCTGCCCCCCCCCAAACTTGTTGTTGTCCTCTTGAAGATTTTTGGGTTTTACTGTCATTAAATAAAATAAAGTGGAGCAGCTGTCTGACCTCTGCCTGTCTCACTCCCTCTGCCTGTCTGTCTGTCTCTCTCCGTCTGTCTCCCTCTCTCTTCCTGTCTTTCTTTCTGTCTGCCTGTCTCTCTCTCTCTCTCTCTTCCTGTCTCCCTCTCTCTGCCTGTCTCTCTCTCTGCTGAAATCATCATCATGTGACATCTCTGTCCAGTCAGCATGGGAATCAGATGTCAGCTCAGACATCACCATCCGTCTCCATGACGACATGATGCTGTGGGGCAGCAGGTCTACTTCCAGGAGGTCAAAACTGAACTGTCAGAACTGAACTCTGACCATAGACTGCATAAAACATACCACCGCTTCCCAGGAGACGCCTCCAGGACACACACACATTAACGTGGTCAGTGTCAGGACGTGAGGACAACACGCAGAGTACATACACACACGCACACACACACAGAGTACACATACACAGTACAAACAAGAAAGATGGTCTCTTCTCTTAGTTCTGGTCAGAACAGGAGCAGCAGCGTTCTGGACCAGCTGGAGAGTCTTTAAGGACTTATTGGGGCAGCCTGATAATAAGGAGTTACAATAGTCCAACCTAGAAGTGACAAATGCATGGACTAGTGTTTCTGCATCATCTACAGACAGGATGGACCTGATTATAGCAATATTACATAGATGAAAAAAGGCAGTTCTAGAAATCTGTTTAATGTGGGAGTTAAAGGACAAATCCTGATCAATCAGACTCCCAGATTCCTCCCAGTGGAGCTGGAGGCCAGAGTGATGCTATCCAGAGCAGTTATGTTGGTAGAAAAGGTGTCTCTGAGGTGTTTACAGCAGAATAACTTTAGTTTTGATCCATGTGTTCCTTTAGAGCTCAGTAGCAACGACTTAATGAGCTTCTTTAACGATAAAATTCTAACTATTAGAGACTAAATTCATCGCCTCCTGCCCTCAACAGGGTCTGATTCAACCTCCAACTCAGGAATCATAGAAACAGCTGTTGGGCTTAATGTGCTTTTGGACTGTTTTTCTCCAATTGATCTTCCTGAATAGGCTTCAACTATTTCCTCATCCAAACCATCAACATGTCTCCTTTACCCCTGTGACGAAGACTCTGTCACTGATTGTGGACGGCACGTTTCAGGGTCTGAAACAGAGCCGATGCCTAGTGCTGGCTTATATAGATATGTTACCTAACTGATGAAGTTGTGTGTCAAAGCGTTGGGGTTTATTTAAGGCCTTTGACTGGGATGTGGTGATGCCTATAAGTAATGATATTTGTGTGATATTTTTGATTCATGTAAGAACTGGCAGTGAAGCTGATTGTTTAAAGGGAAGATAATTGATTGATCAGCGGCTGGTTGGTCCAGGGGGAGGGGCTTAACATTTATAAGCCTCTGGCCACCAAAGCTCAGGAGGAGTCAGTGTGAGGCCGGCTGTAAACCAGACAGGTGACAGGTATTTCTTTTGGTCTTTCTGTTTTTGCTGTGGACGTCCAACTTTATGTTTTCCTCACTGTTTTTGTAAATAAAAGCACCTCAATAACTTTTGCAACTCAAGCCATTTTTGTTATCTTTTTTTAGACAGCTGACCCACTGATTTTTGTAACAACCCAATTCCTACTGGACTACTTAAGGAAGTCCTGCCCTTAATTAACACGTCCTTACTGGATATGATCAATCAGTCTTTACTAACAGGCTATGTACCTCAGTCAAAGTAGCAGTAATTAAACCTCTCCTGAAAAAGCCCACTCTGGATTCAGGTGTATCAGCCAACTATAGACCTTCATCCAACCTTCCCTTTCTCTCCAAGATCCTGGAGAAAGCAGCAGCCAACCAGCTGTGTGACTTTCTAAACTCTAATAGTCTATTAGAGGATCTTCAGTCAGGTTTTAGAGCGAACCACAGCACAGAGACACTGGTGAGACGCTGGCTATAGGCTCAGACTCCCGGGGGACTCCTATGGTGCACTGAGCTCCTCTCTATTCTCTATCCTCCTCTTCCTCTCCATCGTTATGTCTCATGTCAGCCAAAGTCAGGGCTGGATAAGGCCTTGGACCAGCCCCTAGTTATGCTGCTATAGGCTCAGACTGCCGGGGGACTCCCATGATGCACTGGGTTAGGGTTAGGGTTAGGGTTAGGTATCTTCCCCTATCTTCCCCGGAGCCTTTCTGTGCTTTCTCATCTCTCAGGTTCCTGTTGATCCTGTGGATCCTGGTCCTGGCCCTGCTGATGTGGTTCTCTGATTCCTGTGGGTCCTGGTCCTGGTCCCGCTGATGTGGTTCCCTGGTTCCTATGGATCCTGGTCCTGGTCCCGCTGATGTGGTTCTCTATCAGCCAATGGATGTACGTCTGTCCGAGGCTACAGCCTGTCCGTCCTTGGGAGCTGGATCTCTCCTTCACTGTGGTGCTCCCGGAGGTTTCTCTTTTCCCACTGGGTTTTTTGAGTTTTTCCTTCCCGAAGAAGGAGGGTCATAAAGGGCAGGTGATGCCTCGGACTGATCCACTGGACTGATCCATTGGCCTCATCGACTGCTGGACTTAGATTGTTTGTTCGCTTACACTTCCTGTTTATTTCAGTGAACTTTGTAAAGCACTGTGAGACACTCTGTTGTGATATTGGGCTATACAAATAAAATTTAATTGAAATTGAATTGAATTGAAGAACAACTTAAGAACTGAACTCTTGGTGTCCTTCTACCGCTGCTCGGTGGAGTCGGTGCTGAGCTACGGCATCTCGCTGTGGTTCTCCAGCTGCACTGCGGCAGAGAGGAAGCAGCTCCAGAGGGTCACCGCCCAGAGACTGACTGGCTGCCCTCTTCCATCTCTGGGGGAGATCTACAGCACCCGCTGCCTCAGGAGAGCCCGCATCATCATCAGGGACTCCTCACACCCCGGACACCACCTCTTCCAACTCCTACCCTCAGGGAGGCCTTTCAGATCAATAAAGTCTAGAACAAACAGACTAAAGAACAGTTTTTACCCAAGAGCTGTCGTTGCTCTGAACAATACAACCAAACCCTGAACAATGTGAAATAGAAATAATTCTGTTTATTGTGTTGTGTTCTGTTTTAATAATTTCTGTTTATTTCATCTATATCTATATTTTTTAGATTATTTTTATTCTTCATCTCTTTCGTAGTGTAAATACCCCTGCCCCCCCCCGTGAACTGTACTTTCCTGTTGTTTTGCACTGCCTATGAGAGCTGCTATTTCCATTTCAGTTTCGTTGTGCATTCTTTGTACAATGTCAATAAAAGGATTCTGATCTGAGTCTGTTTATTCTGTTTAAGATCTGAACTCCATTAAAACCACATTACACACAGTCAGCATTTAAAATGTTACATCATACAAAACATGTGCAAATGACATACAATAAAGTTTATAAACCTTTATTAAGAACTCTATAAAGAACAGTCAGACTCAGGTCAGTGGCACTCTGCCTTTCTCTGCTGGTCAGACTGTGTTACTACTATAAATATCTGTGTGTGTGTTTGCACAGCACGTTTGTAATCTATGGTGTGTCAGCGCCCTCCAGACCCTGACCCTCAGGCCACTCACATGCTGGTCCTGGATCAGGACTAAACCAAACCCATGAACACACACATGTAAATATGGTCATATTCTGCACATGCAATCTTTCTCTGGAGGCCCCAGAGTTATTTTAAACGCAGGACAACACGTTTGATAGATTTCAGTCTTTAGTTTTTGTGACCTCAGCTGCCCCGAGTTCGCTTTCCCAGGGATTAAGTTTGTCCCTCCACGTTTCCGGTAGAAGTTCTTCCGGTACAGAAGCGGTGTGAACGCGTCCCGTGAAGGTCGAGAGCCCAGCCAGTGAGTATAACTGTATTTACAACTAAAACGGCATTTCTGTAAAAACTGAACTGTTTAAGTGTACGCATCGGTTCACATGACAACGGTTTGATTGTTCAAAGGAATACTAACTCGTGGCTGTCACCGCCGTCAACTGTTAGCAGTTAGCTAGCGTCAGCCCATTATGCGTGTTATTCGGACTTAGCTAAATGCTAACCGAAAGGTAACTGGAAATGAACATGATGAAAATGCTCGATGCATAGTGCCCGTCATGTCACCGAAGAAAAGAAACACTATAAGGCGGAGAGAGGGCGTTTTTACTGCCGATACTTTGTGGCGTTAAGCTGCTTTGACCCTGTTAGCCGCTACTGTTAGCCGCTAGTTAGCCGCTAGTTAGCCGCTACTGTTAGCCGCCACAGTGACGTCCCTATTATCATCAACTGAGGGTCCTTCGCGGCGTTTGTACAGGTAACGTGTTCTGTGTGACTCAGCACACCTGTTCCCGCTGCTCCAGGTGAAGTTACGAGTCCAGTCTCACTTCCAACCTGTCAGTATCCACTCTCTGCCGGAGCGGAGTCCTCATTATGGAGTTAAATTAGAAAGAGAAGTGACCTTTTGTCCAGTAATGTCATAGTCAGCATCAGACACTCACACAGCTAAAAGAGCTAAAAGAAGGTCAACCAGAACGAAGGTCATCTTAAATTCTTCATTACTATGTGTGTGTGTGTGTGGATTTAATGGTGAACCAGAGGACACTGGCCCACGGTTGCTGGAGTGTGTGTGGAGTCGTGAATGTTACAGGTAACTGAACGTGTGTCTAGGAAACAAGGTGTCTTTAATGCAACGTCGTCCACCCTTCGGGGACGAGCGCTGTCTTCCTTCAGGATGGACATGACGAATTGGACACACACCTAGTGAGCCGCTGAGTGAATCAGCATCACATTAACATGTTACAGGGTCACATAGATGATGTCATTCACAGTTGTCCTGATGTCTGACAGATGTTTCATATTATGAGGCTTTTCCACTAGCACCTACTCAACTCTACTCGGTTTTTAGGGTTTTCCACTAGGCGATAGTACCTGGTACCAGGTACTTTTTTAGTACTACTCGGCCGGGGTTCCAAGCGAGCTGAGTCAAGTTGGCCAGAGAGTGACATCACTGGATGAGGCATGAGAGCGACTCGTTCACAAGAATCAAACCCGCCATTTTTAAAACCTGGCAACAGTGACCGTGCACACTACCTGGCGTGCATAGTACCTTGAGTCTGACAAAAAGCCACAGACCGAGCAGCAGGTATACCATAGCCTCGATGTCCTTAGTTGTGTTGTGTCGCACACAAATGACGTCACTGGAGTTTCAGGCCGCCTTGCTATGTTGAGGTGGTACTCGATTGCAATGGAAAACTACTGAAACCGAGTAGAGTCGAGTAGTGCTAAAACTATAATGGAAAAGCGCCAGTAGAGGACAACAAGCTGTCGTCCTCTCAGTCCTCCGTCTCTCTGTGATGGAGGAGGACTGGTCCAGGAGGAGCTAAGGCTGACTGTGGGTTTGTGTTGGACGGTTATGGGGATATAACCGTGGCCCTTAAGGTGTGTCCGGTGATCGGTGACCCGTGTCTCCTCCCCCTTAGGTTTCACCATGTCTCTACCGAAGCCGAACATGAGAGGAATGCTAGCAAGACGCACAACGTTCCACATTGCGATGGCGTTCACTCTGTCCATAGGCTGCTCGATGGTGTACAAGGTGGGGGAATGCCACAGAATCACATTCATGACACCGTTTGTCATATTAATACTGAACACGGACTCACTGTCACGTGATGGTTTTTCTTGTGTGTGTTTTGTTACTCTGTTTTTGTTCTAACGTGTTTGTTTTCTTTCATGTGTTCCCTGTAGTTGTTAGTGGCGGAGCCCCGGAAACGGGCCTACGCTGCCTTCTACAAGGAGTACGACCCCGTCAAAGACTTCAACGCCATGAGGGAGGCCGGCGTCTTTGAGAGCGTGCGGCCATCCGGGGAGTAAACCGCTGTGAGTCTTAATGAGGGGACGACTAACAGACTGCAAACGAGAACCCTGACCAGACATCCCCACTGAATCCGGTTTGATCCTTATCTAATGTAGACGGACTGAATCCGGTTTGATCCGTATCTAATTTAGACTGACCGTTTGATCCGTATCTAATGTAGAGTGACTGAATCCGGTTTGATCCGTATCTAATTTAGACTGACTGCATCTGGTTTGACTGAACCCAGTTTCATCTGTATCTAATGTAGACAGACTGAATCAGGTCTGATTGTATCTAATGTAGACTGACTGAATCAGGTCTGATTGTATCTAATGTAGACTGACTGTACCCAGTCTGGTCCCTATCTAATGCAGTCTCTCTGTCTCTAATGTGTTGTTTCTTCCTCAGGCTCCTCTTCCTCGTTGTGCCTCCTGGTCTGAGGAAGAGGTTCCCAGTTGCCCCATTGATGTTATTTCCTGATTCAGATGTGATCATCTCTGTGCTGTTTGGTTCCTCTAAATAAAATATTCTATTAATGTAAAGCCTCTTTTGTGTGTGTCAGTCAGAACTGATGAGTAACTATTGATCCACTATATAGCCTGTTATATCACTCTCTTCAAACTCACCAGACTCCATTCACAAAAACAGTAATTTTATGTCAGAACACAGGATTAAATACAGTGTCCACTTAAACTGATGATGTTGTCCGTAGGTGGCAAAACTGATTTTCAAAATAAATGTCCTAGCCCTTCAAAAATGTGTTCTATATTCAATATTCTGTATTCATTTGTTACCTGAGATTGTTTGTCTTTTTTTTAAATTAAGTTTGACGTGGTCTGATGGGACCTGTCTGTCTGTTTGTTTCACTGTCAGTCTACAGTATGTGTGTGTGTGTGTTTGTCAGTCAGTCTACAGTGTGTGTGTGTTTGTCAGTCTACAGTGTGTGTGTGTGTGTGTGTGTGTGTGTTAGTCAGTCTACAGTGTGTGTGTGTGTGTGTGTGTGTGTGTTAGTCAGTCTACAGTGTGTGTGTGTCTGTCAGTCAGTCTACAGTGTGTGTGTGTGTGTGTGTGTGTGTTTGTTTGTCAGTCAGTCTACAGTGTGGATGTGTGTTTGTCAGTCAGTCTACAGTGTGTGTGTGCGTCTGTCAGTCAGTCTACACTGTGTGTGTGTGTGTGTGTGCCGCCGCCCCCTGCTGGCGGGCCGCGGTGCTGCCCCCTTTGTCCTGCCCCCTGTCCGCTCTCCACTTCCTGGATTTTCTCACTGGATGTTTCGGCGACTGACAGGCGGTTTGTCAAACGGGTCCAGAGCTGTCTGGAGTAGGAGGAGGATGAAGTTACCGGCGCGGATACGGCAGCTGTGTGAAGTCTGTAAACTGCGCGAACCTGGTTTCACAAAACGATGAACAGAGCAGCATCAGCGGGGACGCTGCTGTAACAGAGCGGGCTAACGGCTAGCTGCTAACGGCTAGCTGCTAACGGTCTGCTAGCCGTGTGCTGCTATTAGCGTCGAGTGTGCAGTTTGAAACGAGCTCCGTGGAGCACAGACGGCTGAAGAAGCTCCGAGTGAAGCGAAGAGACAATATGGAGAGCAAAGTCCAGATGAGGAGTCACCCCCGCAGGTAGCTAACTATGTGCTAACCCTAACTTCATGATGGAAGCACGGGCAGAGGTATCAGAGATCCCCGCTAACTTCAACTGTTTAGTTGGGCGGAAGATGTAATCGATACCCGGACATAAATACCTGTCCAGAGACACCTGTCCACAGAAGTCCTGTCCTGTCAGACCTGGTTCTGGTCCGGTTCGTATTTTCTCAGACCAGGTTCTGGTCCGGTTCATAGACCCGTTGGTGTGTCTGACAGGGAAGTGCTGAGTTCCTGTTCTCTCGGCAGTAAATCTGCTGTGTGTCCTCATGATGTTGGGGTTAAATGTCATGTTGAGACAGATGTCTCACACCTGTGACCCTGGTGTGATGTAGAGTGTCAGTCAGTGGTTCAGTGTTGTGATTCTCCATCCGTCCTTCAGTCTGAAGCTCCATCTGAACCCTGAATCCTCCACCCGCCACACATCTGGAGGAGTTTGGTAGCAGCGCTCACATTTCCTCAGAGAGACAAAATAGAATGAATGTTGTCGAATGCTGATAAATGTGTGTTTGTTCTGTACATGTTCACTTCAGAGGGAGTAGCTCTCCTACCTCGTTGTACATTGTATAATGACAATAAAGACATTCTATCCTATTCTATTAATGATCACCACTACTGACGGATTAGTTCCCGTCTAAAATGTTTCTCTGAGGTGCTGAAAACAGAAAAACAGAATTATGCAGCAACAAATGAGAGCTTTAAGTTTTTGTAGTTAAATTCTCTTATTGTGTGATTTATGTTCAGAGTGTGAGCCCCCCCCTACAGGCAGTGTCTATAACCCCCCATACTGACTTTGTGTCTCTGGTCTCAGACAGCTGAAGAAGCTGAGTGAGAACTGTCTGACCAAACAGCCGGAGGAAGTCTTTGACGTCCTGGAGAAGCTCGGAGAAGGGTGAGACTGTCTGTCTGTCTTCATCAACATAAACACAGTTTCTTTAATTCATGTTTCTCAACACACTTCCTTTTCTGTGTGTGTCTGTATAAAGAAGTGTTGGTGTTCTCTGATTGGTGGGTATCAGTCTGTATAAAGAGGTGTCCTCTGATTGGTTGGTATCAGTCTGTATAAAGAAGTGTCCTCTGATTGGTCGGTATCAGTCCGTGTAAAGAAGCGTCCTCTGATTGGTCGATATCAGTCTGTATAAAGAAGCGTCCTCTGATTGGTCGGTATCAGTCTATAAAGAAGTGTCCTCTGATTGGTCGGTATCAGTCTGTATAAAGAAGCGTCCTCTGATTGGTCGGTATCAATCTGTATAAAGAAGAGTCGTGTTCTCTGATTGGTCGGTATCAGTCTGTATAAAGAAGAGTCGTGTTCTCTGATTGGTCGGTATCAGTCTGTATAAAGAAGAGTCGGTGTTCTCTGATTGGTCGGTATCAGTCTGTATAAAGAAGCGTCCTCTGATTGGTCAATATCAGTCTGTATAAAGAAGCGTCCTCTGATTGGTCGATATCAGTCTGTATAAAGAAGAGTCGGTGTTCTCTGATTGGTCGGTATCAGTCTGTTTAAAGAAGCGTCCTCTGATTGGTCGGTATCAGTCTGTATAAAGAAGAGTCGGTGTTCTCTGATTGGTCGGTATCAGTCTGTATAAAGAAGCGTCCTCTGATTGGTCAATATCAGTCTGTATAAAGAAGCGTCCTCTGATTGGTCGATATCAGTCTGTATAAAGAAGAGTCGGTGTTCTCTGATTGGTCGGTATCAGTCTGTGTAAAGAAGCGTCCTCTGATTGGTCGATATCAGTCTGTATAAAGAAGAGTCGGTGTTCTCTGATTGGTCGGTACCAGTCTGTATAAAGAAGCGTCCTCTGATTGGTCGGTATCAGTCTATAAAGACGCGTCCTCTGATTGGTCGGTATCAGTCTATAAAGAAGCGTCCTCTGATTGGTCGGTATCAGTCTGTGTAAAGAAGCGTCCTCTGATTGGTCGGTATCAGTCTGTGTAAAGAAGCGTCCTCTGATTGGTCGGTATCAGTCTATAAAGAAGCGTCCTCTGATTGGTCGGTATCAGTCTATAAAGACGCGTCCTCTGATTGGTCGGTATCAGTCTATAAAGACGCGTCCTCTGATTGGTCGGTATCAGTCTATAAAGAAGCGTCCTCTAATTGGTCGGTATCAGTCTGTGTAAAGAAGCGTCCTCTGATTGGTCGGTATCAGTCTGTGTAAAGAAGCGTCCTCTGATTGGTCGGTATCAGTCTATAAAGAAGCGTCCTCTGATTGGTCGGTATCAGTCTGTGTAAAGAAGCGTCCTCTGATTGGTCGGTATCAGTCTATAAAGAAGCGTCCTCTGATTGGTCGGTATCAGTCTGTGTAAAGAAGCGTCCTCTGATTGGTCGGTATCAGTCTGTGTAAAGAAGCGTCCTCTGATTGGTCGGTATCAGTCTATAAAGAAGCGTCCTCTGATTGGTCGGTATCAGTCTGTGTAAAGAAGCGTCCTCTGATTGGTCGGTATCAGTCTGTGTAAAGAAGCGTCCTCTGATTGGTCGGTATCAGTCTATAAAGAAGCGTCCTCTGATTGGTCGGTATCAGTCCGTGTAAAGAGGCGTCCTCTGATTGGTCGGTATCAGTCTATAAAGAAGCGTCCTCTGATTGGTCGGTATCAGTCTATAAAGAAGCGTCCTCTGATTGGTCGGTATCAGTCCGTGTAAAGAAGCGTCCTCTGATTGGTCGGTATCAGTCTGTGTAAAGAAGCGTCCTCTGATTGGTCGGTATCAGTCTGTATAAAGAAGCGTCCTCTGATTGGTCGGTATCAGTCCGTGTAAAGAAGCGTCCTCTGATTGGTCGGTATCAGTCTATAAAGAAGCGTCCTCTGATTGGTCGGTATCAGTCCGTGTAAAGAGGCGTCCTCTGATTGGTCGGTATCAGTCTATAAAGAAGCGTTCTCTGATTGGTCGGTATCAGTCTGTGTAAAGAAGCGTCCTCTGATTGGTCGGTATCAGTCTATAAAGACGCGTCCTCTGATTGGTCGGTATCAGTCTATAAAGACGCGTCCTCTGATTGGTCGGTATCAGTCTATAAAGAAGCGTCCTCTGATTGGTCGGTATCAGTCTGTGTAAAGAAGCGTCCTCTGATTGGTCGGTATCAGTCTATAAAGAAGCGTCCTCTGATTGGTCGGTATCAGTCTGTATAAAGAAGCGTCCTCTGATTGGTCGGGATCAGTCTATAAAGAAGCGTCCTCTGATTGGTCGGTATCAGTCTGTATAAAGAAGCGTCCTCTGATTGGTCGGTATCAGTCTGTATAAAGAAGCGTCCTCTGATTGGTCGGTATCAGTCTATAAAGAGTGTCGGTGTCCTCTGGGTCTGAACAGTGAAGCCGATGCTGAAGAGCCTTAAAGCTGCATCCTCTCTAGTGTCCAGCAGGGGGCGACTCCACTGGCTCCAAACAGAAGTCTGATTGGATGGAAGTCAATGAGGAAATGAGTCGACTTCTCAGTGAACATTTTCCTGATGAGTTTCTGCTCTCAGTCTCTAGTTTGCCCTGTTCCTGAGCCGCTCATGACATGAGTCTGAGATGAGGTTGTGAATAGAAGCTGTTTAAATAAAGTTCATCCTTAAGTAACAATGGTAAATGAGGTGGGAGAGCTTCAGAGGACACTTGCTGAGACAGCTGATGAATCCTGTAACAGATTAGCTGATGTCGCTGTGATGTCCCCCCGCAGTCTGTGGAGGGTCAGCACGAGGCGTTAGCATGTTGGTCTTCTGACTGTATGGGGACGAGCGAGCGCGCTAGCATGGTTAGCATGTGTGGCTGGCGCGACGTGTGATGTTGTGTTTCTGTGACTCTGCAGGTCGTACGGCTGCGTGTTTAAAGCCCACCATAAGGAGACCGGCGAGATCGTGGCCATCAAACAGGTTCCTGTGGAGTCGGACCTGCAGGAGATCATCAAGGAGATCTCCATCATGCAGCAGTGCAACAGGTACGACACGCATGTCCATCCGTTGTCCTCTGAACAGTCAGCCTCAGGGGTCACGGCACAGCTGTAGCTGCCACCACGCTGAGTCACGACATGTATGACAAATCTGACACATTGCTGCTGCCGCCGTCTAGACTATCTGACAGCTGGCAGCCTCCCCCACCCTCCCCTATCCTCACCCACCAATCAATCAATCTTTATTCATGTAGCGCCAATTCATAACAGTGTTTCCATAAAGAGCAGCTCAGAACAAACTCTTTGATTCAGAGCAGCATCAGATATTATATTAGGCAATATACCCTCACCTGTCCTCCCCCACCCTCCCCCGTCCTCCCCTCTCTGTGTTCAGTCAGCGTCTCTCTGTTGTCTCTCTACAGTCCTCATGTGGTTCGTTATTATGGCAGCTACTTTAAGAACAGCGACCTGTGGATCGTCATGGAGTTCTGTGGAGCCGGATCAGTTTCTGACATCATCCGGATACGCAACAAGACGGTAACACACACACGCGCGTGCGCGCACACACACACACACACACACACACACACACACCTTCACCTTGTTCATATTTGGACACTTTGTCAGTAACAACAACAGAGTTCAGAGAAACGCTCTCCTAGTGGGTCCATCCACACCGAGGGCCCCACCGAGGACACAGAACAGAACACAGAGGGCCCCACAGAACACTGGGGGGTTCTCCTGTTCTCTGGACTCATTAAGAGGTGTTTAATACACACACACATTCTCAGCACTAACTACTGTGTGTCTCTCTCTGTTTATTTCTGTGTGTGTGTGTGTGTGTGTCTCTCTGTGTATTTCTGTGTGTGTGTGTGTGTGTCTCTCTCTCTGTGTATTTCTCTGTCTGTGTGTGTGTGTGTGTGTGTGTCTCTGTATTTCTGTGTGTGTGTGTGTGTGTGTGTGTGTGTGTCTGTCTGTGTATTTCTGTGTGTGTGTGTGTGTGTGTGTGTGTGTGTCTCTCTGTGTATTTCTCTCTATGTGTGTGTGTGTGTGTGTCTCTCTCTGTGTATTTCTGTGTGTGTGTGTGTGTGTGTCTCTCTGTGTATTTCTCTCTATGTGTGTGTTAGCTGTCAGAGGAGGAGATCTCCTCCATCCTTCAGTCCACTCTGAGGGGTTTGGAGTATCTTCACTTCATGAAGAAGATCCACAGAGACATCAAAGCTGGAAACATCCTGCTGAGCAGCGAGGGCCAGGCCAAGATCGCAGACTTCGGCGTCGCTGGTCAGCTGACGGTAAGACCACATGACCAACAACGCCACAGTAAAGAGACCACATGACCAACGACACGACACTCATGACACAAGTTTTATTCTGCTGAATAGAGAGTTGACGAAAGAAATCTTGTGTGTATCACAGGTGTGTGTATCAGGTGTATATCTCAGGTGTGTATCTCAGGTGTGTATGAGGTGTGTATCTCAAGTGTGTATCAGGTGTGTATCTCAGGTGTGTATCTCAGGTGTGTATCTCGGGTGTGTATCAGGTGTATATCGCAGGTGTGTATCTCAGGTGTGTATCTCAGGTGTGTATCAGGTGTGTATCAGGTGTATATCTCAGGTGTGTATCAGGTGTGTATCTCAGGTGTGTATCTCAGGTGTGTATCAGGTGTATATCTCAGGTGTATATCTCAGGTGTGTATCAGGTGTATATCTCAGGTGTGTATCAGGTGTATATCTCGGGTGTGTATCAGGTGTATATCTCAGGTGTATATCTCAGGTGTGTATCTCAGGTGTGTATCTCAGGTGTGTATCAGGTGTATATCTCAGGTGTATATCTCAGGTGTGTATCAGGTGTGTGTATCAGGTGTGTATCAGGTGTGTATCTCAGGTGTATATCTCGGGTGTGTCCCTCAGGTGTGTATCAGGTGTATATCTCAGGTGTATATCAGGTGTGTATCTCAGGTGTGTATCTGGTGTATATCTCAGGTGTGTATCGGGTGTGTATCGGGTGTGTATCTCGGGTGTGTATCGAGTGTGTACCTCAGGTGTGTATCGAGTGTGTACCTCAGGTGTGTACCAGGTGTACCTGTCTCGGACAGGTGTGTCTCTGTCAGGTGTCTGAGACAGTTGTCCTCAGTGAGACGATCTCTGTCCTGGTTTCCTGTCTCCGCCTCAGGACACCATGGCGAAGCGAAACACGGTGATCGGCACGCCGTTCTGGATGGCTCCGGAGGTCATCCAGGAGATCGGGTACAACTGTGTGGCTGACATCTGGTCCCTGGGGATCACCGCCATCGAGATGGCCGAAGGGAAGCCGCCCTACGCCGACATACACCCCATGAGGGTGAGACTGTGTGTGTATGTGTGTGTCTTCACGCTGTCCTCTGTGTGTCTGAGTGTGTGTGTCTTCACGCTGTCCTCTGTGTGTCTGAGTGTGTGTGTCTTCACGCTGTCCTCTGTGTGTCTGAGTGTGTGTGTCTTCACGCTGTCCTCTGTGTGTGTGTGTCTTCACGCTGTCCTCTGAGTGTGTGTGTCTTCACGCTGTCCTCTGAGTGTGTGTGTCTTCACGCTGTCCTCTGAGTGTGTGTGTCTTCACGCTGTCCTCTGAGTGTGTGTGTCTTCACGCTGTCCTCTGAGTGTGTGTGTCTTCACGCTGTCCTCTGAGTGTGTGTGTCTTCACGCTGTCCTCTGTGTGTGTGTCTTCACGCTGTCCTCTGAGTGTGTGTGTCTTCACGCTGTCCTCTGAGTGTGTGTGTCTTCACGCTGTCCTCTGAGTGTGTGTGTCTTCACGCTGTCCTCTGAGTGTGTGTGTCTTCACGCTGTCCTCTGAGTGTGTGTGTCTTCACGCTGTCCTCTGTGGTGTCTGGACTGAGTGTATTTCCTCTTCAGGCCATCTTCATGATCCCCACCAATCCTCCCCCGACCTTCAGGAGCCCAGACCTGTGGTCTCCATTGTTTAAAGACTTTGTCAGCCAGTGTTTGGTCAAAAACCCCGAAAACAGGGCGACTTCCACTCAGCTGTTACAGGTGAGTCAGTAAAACCCTCCTCCTGACAGCAGGTCAGTGTTTATCTGCTGGTAGAGCCCTTGAAAGCTGGTCCACAAAATAAACTACAGACAATATGACACAATCCAACCTGAGTGTTTAACAGTGGTGTGTTCCTCAGGGTATACAGGTATTATGAAGTATTATCTAGTATTATAGGTATTGTCAGGTATTATTCAGTTTTACAGATATTGCAGGTGTTGCAGGGATTATCAGGTATCATCAGGTATTATTAGAGGTTGTCAGGTATTATCAGGTCTTAGTTATTATTAAGAATTGTAGGTATTATCAGTTATGAATTGGTGCTATATAAATAAAGATTCATTGATGTGGAATTATTAGGTATTATCAGGTATTAGGTACGGGTATTATTCAGTGTTACAGGTATTACAGGGATTATCAGGTATTATTTGGTATTATTAGGTTGTATCAAATATTATCAGGTACTACAGGTATTATTCAGTTTGACAGGTATTATCAGGTATGACAGGTATTATTCAGTTTGACAGGTATTACAGGTTTGACAGGTATTATCAGGTTTGACAGGTATTATCAGGTTTGACAGGTATTATCAGGTATGACACCCAGTCATCTGAATGCGGTTTTAATACACCTTGTTTAACAAGGAGTGTTATCAACGGGCACAGACCAAAATACCTGTGGACACATTAGATAGACCTACAACCAATCACAGCGAGGAAACTGGATTGAAATGAAATCTACCACGTCTTATTTCACGTCCACATGTCCGTGTGTGCGTGCATGTGTGTGCAGCAGTAACCGTAACCATTCTGTTGTTGTCATGGTAATCGTTGTGGTCTCTGTCCTCAGCATACGTTCATCAGGTCGGCCAAGCCGAGCTCTGTCCTCAAAGCACTGATCGCGGACGCCATGGAGACCAAACTGAAGAGGGAGGAGGCGGAGCAGAGAGAGCAGGAGGAAGACAACGACAACTCGGTACGAACCCGTTAAATGTTAACGAGGAGGCGTCATCTGCCTGAATGCAGCTGCCACCTTTACCTCAAACTAAACTGAAGCAGAACCAAAGCAGCAGGAAGCTGGTTAGCAGCAAAGATCACCAAACTATTTTAAATCCCAGAGTCAGTAAAGGAAGAACAGGTGAAACAAGCCAAATATACAATCAGAAAGTAAGCAGAGCTCTAGGAAAGACAAGAAGAGACGAATTAACTGCTTCACAAAGAAAACACAAGGCACAACACAGTTCAGCAGCATCGATGTCACAGCCACCATTTTTTTCATGATTCTTCCTCACGTGTCTGTCGGGTTGTTGGCGGGTCGGTGTTGGTGGGCTGGTGGTCCAGTGTGTTCCCTTTTCCTCGTTTATTTCTGACCCTCATAGTCTTCCTCCTGTCTGTGTGCTTCAGGATGAAGACGAGGTCGACCAAGGGACAATGGTGCGGGCTGGAAGTGACTCAGGAACAGTCCGGGTTGCTGGGTCGTTGGTGGGCTCACTCGGCGACACGTCCCGGACCATGATTGAACATGAGGACTCGGGAACCATGCAGCTACAGCTGGGCACCATGGTCATCAACTCGGATGAAAAGGATGAAGAAGAAGCTGGCACCATGAAAAGTAAGAGCCATTAAAGAGCAACTTGCAGGTTGGAGACTCCATCCAATCAATGTCTAGGAAAATGGTTTAGGAACTAGATTTTCCGGAAGAAGCCAAACCGGAAGTGATGTAATATAAGGGCAGTAGATAGAGGTAGACACAATTGAAATTAATGGATCTGAATCAAATTTTCATACTGAGGAGGTTGTAAATGTTCATTCATACAACTTTGATGGACCACAGCTGTATAATTATGAGCCTGTTAGAGGTCCAAGAGATCAGGAAGAGATGAGGGTTGGAAGGAATAACAGTCAGAGAGGAGGAATGGAGCTGTGGCGTAAGGAAAACCAGAGGAGAACTGGGCAGGTGTCTGGGTGAGTGATCAGCATTAACTTATAGATTGATAATGCTACATGTCTATGCATTCATATCATGTATTATAGCTAACACTGTGTTCACATCACAGCATTGTGAAGTTTGCTATCATGTGTCAGGCTATACAAAATTAGCATCTGTTGTCTTATACCGGCCAGGAGTGTTGATACTTAGCCATAACAGAAAGTAAGGCACAAGTACCAGCTTGTATCATGTCCTGCAGTGTGTGATATAACTCCACAGCTACATTCCATTATATTGTTTTTTAAAACCTACTGAAAAAACATTAACTCACCAGCTCCTACTACTGCACACTGAGCCCCAGCAGAGCTGAGGACAGCAACTCCCTTTTGTTACATCATATGATGTTTTGCTGGAAAAGAGCATTTTTAGGAGCTTTGTGGAAAACTGCCTTTCTCCTCTGGATTTCTGCCCTTATGTGTTGTAAAACAGAGTAAATCCAGTAGCACCCTCTTGAATTGTCATTTTCAGACACGGTTAAGTATAAACCCTCATACACCCTCATACCACATACAGATCAGCATGTCTGACGAAGGTAAGGAGGAAGCAGCTGAGGATGAAGCACACAGGCTATGTGCTCCTCCTTGTACAGTTGAAATGCTTCAAATCTCTGAAAGGTCTGAGGATTGAACCTGATTCTTTCCCAGACAAGTGACATGTGAGCCCTGCTGTCCACCGACAGCCAATGAGTACCTGGTTTACATGACCTGGACTCTGTTTATCCACTGACTTACCTTTAATCCTTTATCGGGCAAGGGACCATATTTCGTAACTTAAGTGGGAGTTCAAAATGCCCCAAAGAAAAAAAGTCTTGTAATGACCACCAGTAATGGTCTAGGCTTGAAATTTTGAATTTCTAAGTATTTCAATGAGTGCCCTGTAAAGGGTTAAATACACAAAGAGCCGAGTGTCATAGTCTAGACTGGGTTTGAACACTAGAGGGTGCAGTGGGTCCGTCACGCAGAGCCAGGCTCCCTGAGAACAGCTGGACCACTGTGAGTGTGTGTGTGATGGTACTGTATCCTACATGGACCATGAGGCAGTAGATGTCCTGTGTAAACAGCTGGGAGCGAGTTTTCCAGAGCTTCCAGAGGCTAGAGGACCTGTAGGTGTTGCACTCTGCTACTCGTCTGCTGTGGGGTGTATAGTTTTTCCAGGCTCTGTGATCATGACCTCATCATGTTAGAGGTGTGTCCTCAGAGGGCTGAAGGCTCGTGGGCCCAGCATGTTCCTCGTCCAGCAGTCAGAGGCTTCACCGTGAGTTCCCACCACGCCTCTGACAGACAACATGGCACATTGGATCGCCATATTATAGACACATTAGCCATATTATAGACACATTAGCCATGTTATAGACACATTAGCCATGTTAGACACATTAGCCATGTTATAGACACATTAGCCATGTTATAGACACATTAGCCATGTTAGACACATTAGCCATGTTATAGACACATTAGACATGTTAGACACATTAGCCATGTTATAGACACATTAGACATGTTATAGACACATTAGCCATGTTAGACACATTAGCCATGTTAGACACATTAGCCATGTTATAGACACATTAGCCATGTTATAGACACATTAGCCATGTTATAGACACATTAGCCATGTTAGACACATTAGCCATGTTATAGACACATTAGACATGTTATAGACACATTAGCCATGTTATAGACACATTAGACATGTTATAGACACATTAGACATGTTATAGACACATTAGCCATGTTATAGACACATTAGCCATGTTAGACACATTAGCCATGTTATAGACACATTAGACATGTTAGACACATTAGCCATGTTATAGACACATTAGACATGTTAGCCATGTTATAGACACATTAGACATGTTAGACATGTTATAAACACATTAGACATGTTAGCCATGTTATAGACACATTAGACATGTTAGACATGTTATAGACACATTAGACATGTTAGACATGTTATAGACACATTAGACATGTTAGACATGTTATAAACACATTAGACATGTTAGACATGTTATAAACACATTAGACATGTTAGACATGTTATAAACACATTAGCCATGTTATAGACACATTAGACATGTTAGACATGTTATAGACACATTAGACATGTTAGACACGTTATATAGTCACTCTGCTGTAGCTGTGACTCCAGCTTCTTCCTGTACCTCTGCTTGGCCTCCCTCACGGCTCTGCAGACGGTTCTATGTTTCCAGTGGCGAGTCCCGTGTTGTAGGCAGCAGTGCGGAAATGGCTTCTGGTTGACACGTTAGACATGTGAGACCCGTTATAGACACATTAGACACGTCAGACATTAATCAATCAATAAATCAATCTTTATTTATAGAGTGGCAATTCATAACAGCGTTATCTCAGGACGCTTTACATAAAGAGCAGGTCTAGACCAAACTCTTTAATTAGAGAGAGACCCAACGATTGAGGAATTCAAAATTAAGGATTCAAGAGTCCCCACATGAATCCCGCAGCATCAGAGATTATATTGAGCAACAGTGGAGGAAGAACTCCGCTTTAATGGGAAGAAACCTCGAACAGACCCAGGATCAATGTGGGCGGCTTCTGTCAGAGTCCGTGTTGGATGGAGGTTGGACAGAGAGAGAGAGACAGAGAGAGAGAGACGGAGAGACAGAGAGAGAGAGACAGAGAGAGAGAGAGACAACACAAACCGCAACCAACATACTAACAGCGACTATAGCATTAACAATAGGAGTGTGACTAAAAAATTTGCATTAGCAATATGGTAATGTTGAAAAACATGACAAGTGGACGACGATCCACAGCAGTGGTCCATGAAGCCAGAGAACCACATCAGCAGGACCAGGACCAGGATCTACAGGAACCTGAGAGATGAGAAAAGCACAGAAAGGCTCCGGGGAAGATACCAAGTTAGAGGCAGACATTAAGCAGACATGAGACATAATGATGGAGAGGAAGAGGAGGAGAGAGAATAGAGAGGAGCCCAGTGCATCATAGGAGTCCCCCGGCAGTCTAAGTCTGGAAGGAGATTCCACAGGAGAGGAGTCTGATAGCCGAAAGCTCTGGCTCCATCACTACTTTTGGAGACTTTAGGAACCACCAGTAGGCCTGCAGTCTGGGAGCACAGTGCTCTAGTGGGGTAGTACGGTACTATGAGCTCTTTAAGAGATGATGGAGCCTGAACATTAAGAGCTTTGGAGGTGAGGAGAAGGATTTTAAACTCTATTCTAGATTTTGCTGGAAGCCAGTGAAGAGAAGCCAGTACAGGAGAAAGATGGTCTCTTCTCTTAGTTCTGGTCAGAACAGGAGCAGCAGTGTTCTGGACCAGCTGGAGAGTCTTTAAGGACTTATTGGGGCAGCCTGATAATAAGGAGTTGCAATAGTCCAACCTAGAAGTGAAAAATGCATGGACTAATTATTCTGCATCATCTATAGACAGAATGGGTCTGATTTTAGCAATATTACGTGGACATATTATATTATATTTGTGGACTGATGATGGATTTATTGTGGACTGATGATGGATTTATTGTGGACAGATGATGGATTTGTGGACTGATGATGGATTTATTGTGGACTGATGATGGATTTATTGTGGACAGATGATGGATTTGTGGACTGATGATGGATTTATTGTGGACTGATGATGGATTTATTGTGGACTGATGATGGATTTGTGGACTGATGATGGATTTATTGTGGACTGATGATGGATTTATTGTGGACAGATGATGGATTTATTGTGGACAGATGATGGATTTGTGGACTGTTGATGGATTTGTGGACTGTTGATGGATTTATTGTGGACTGATGATGGATTTATTGTGGACTGATGATGGATTTGTGGACTGTTGATGGATTTATTGTGGACTGATGATGGATTTATTGTGGACTGATGATGGATTTGTGGACTGATGATGGATTTATTGTGGACTGATGATGGATTTATTGTGGACTGATGACGGATTTGCGGAATGATGACGGATTTGCGGACTGATGATGGATTTATTGTGGACTGATGATGGATTTATTGTGGACTGATGATGGATTTGTGGACTGTTGATGGATTTATTGTGGACTGATGATGGATTTGTGGACTGTTGATGGATTTATTGTGGACTGATGATGGATTTGTGGACTGTTGATGGATTTATGGACTGATGATGGATTTGTGGACTGATGATGGATTTGTGGACTGTTGATGGATTTATTGTGGACTGTTGATGGATTTATTGTGGACTGATGATGGATTTATTGTGGACTGATGATGGATTTGTGGACTGATGATGGATTTGTGGACTGTTGATGGATTTATGGACTGATGATGGATTTATTGTGGACTGATGATGGATTTGTGGACTGATGATGGATTTATGATGGATTTATTGTGGACTGATGATGGATTTGTGGACTGTTGATGGATTTATTGTGGACTGATGATGGATTTATTGTGGACTGATGACAGATTTGCGGACTGATGACGGATTTGTGGACTGATGATGGATTTATGGACTGATGATGGATTTGTGGACTGTTGACGGATTTGTTAGCTGATGACGGATTTGCAGACTGATGACGGATTTATGGACTGATGATGACCTTGGGGGTGGGTTGGATGCTCATGGATCGTCACGCTTGTATCATGTCCTGAGCTGTAAATTGAACTGTGTGTGAACGTCTCTGCTTGTTGAATGAATGTCGCTGAGCTCCATCCTGTTGGTCGCCGTCACAAAGATGATGTGGACTTTGTCTTCCAGAGAGAGACGAGATGGTGCAACCGGCCAAGCCGTCCTTCCTGGAGTACTTCGAGCAGAAAGAGAGGGAGGCCAGCAGTCCCCATGACGGAGGAGGACGGGGAGGAAACCACGGCGACAACTGCAGGCTGTCAGCTGAAGGAGACCTGGAGGAGGTGAGACCCACACACTGGGAGAGAGTGTGTGTGTGTGTGTGTGTGTGTGTGTGTGTGTGTGTGTGTGTGTGTGTGACTACTTAACGAAACTAATTTACCAGGTGTGAATTAAAGGTTACATTTAACACGTGGTGGGCATCGGTTGATAATGAGCTAAAAATAAGATGCCTCGTAACTGCTGCTTGTTATGTGTGTAAGGTTTTGGTGTGTGTGTGTGTGTGTGTGTCACACTAACAGACAGTGGCAGGTAACCTCTGTCTGACCCTGATTTTCACTCATGTTCTCCTGGATCTTCAATACTGTAAGTGCTCACACACACAAACAATGTGTGTTTCGGTCTCTGTCAGAGCTGACGTGAGGATGTAGCTCCTGGTCCTTCTGGGTCTGTAGTCCCTCTGGGATCTGTAGTACTTTGAGCGTCTCGTTGTCAGCTCCACGATAACACGTGTTTAATTTTAGATCGGTGCTATTTCTGTTTCTGTCAGATGTTTTTGTCGTGCTGTTGGCTGGTTGCAGCTCTTTAGTTCCCGTCAGTTTCTACGTTTGGTTTCTACTGAGTGGCTCACTGGAGTCTAGTGTCAGTGTTGGTTAATTCAACCCCCCAAATAAGACATCGATAGGTGTCAGTGTTTGAAGCCTGTGGTTATTGTTGAGGATGCTGCAGTCGGTCCACTGATGTGAGAGTAAAGCATAGACGGGGGGGGGGGGGGGGGGGCACTCGCCTCCATTATTAATGAGAAGCAGACGTACAACAACCCACCCCTTCATCTTCTCTCTATTTCTGTTCTTCCCTTATTGGCTTCCGTCTCCCATCCCTTCCAGCTTGTTTTTTCAAACCTCCTTCTGCTCAGAACACATCTAACCCTAATCATTACCCACCTAACCATAAACATAACTCACCTAACCCTAACCCTTCCAGCTTGTTTTTTCTAACCTCCTGCTCAGAACACATCTAACTCTAACCATTACCCACCTAACCATAAACATAACTCACCTAACCCTAACCCTTCCAGCTTGTTTTTTCTAACCTCCTGCTCAGAACACATCTAACCCTAACCATTACCCACCTAACCATAAACATAACTCACTTAACCCTAACCATAACTATAGCCATAACCATAACCCTAACCATAACTATAGCCATAACCATAACCATAACCATTACCCACCTAACCCTAACCCTAACTCACCTAACCATGACTATAGCCATAACCCTAACTATAGCCATAACCCTAACCATTACCCACCTAACCATAAACATAACTCACCTAACCATAACTATAGCCATAACCCTAACCCTAACCATTACCCACCTAACCTTAAACATAACCCACCTAACCCTAACCATAACTATAGCCATAACCCTAACCCTAACCATTACCCACCTAACCTTAAACATAACCCACCTAACCCTAACCATAACTATAGCCATAACCCATCTAACCCTAACCCTAACCATAACCCAGATACCCTAACTACAGTCATCACCCCACCCCAGTGGGAGCATCACGGCCAACACAACGTGCAGAGCAAACACTAGTCAAACAAACTTGACTAATAAACACCCTGAGGAATACCGAGGACGTGTCTTGTGGTGATTTGTTGCATCTGTTTCTTTTAATACACTTGAATGTTTTACATAAAGATCTTAATTTTAAATGAATTAAATGACATGATCATAACTAACATAAATGAATGAGCACAGAAAAGGAATAAAAAAACTGTTTTATTCCTAACCCGTGTTTTTATTAACCAGATTAACTGTAAATATTTTGTTTTTAGTACAAAAAGTTGTTTTAACATAGACCAACCCCTTGAGCCACTGCCCCTCGTAGCACTCTTTAACCACATAACTCTAACCCTAACTCTCCAAATCCTAACCCCACCCTGACCCGAACCCGATCTTAAGCTAACCCAACTCTAAATCTAACCTGACAACAGGTTAAATCCAAGATAAACAGTTCCTGTTTGGTCTCCTGATTGGTCCATCAGTCTGTCCACTGCAGGTCGTCCCATCAACATTTGACCCTCCAGCAGACGTTGGACCAGAGATGCTGCTGGTTTAGTTTTCGGTTTAGTCAACACAAGTCCACATTTTGATGAACCATGTTCGGTGGCCTGTTGAGACATTCTAGGTTTGAACTGGAGGGCTTTGGAGGTTTTATTAAACTGGCAGGAATCTTTCACAGGGTTTGTTGTTATTTTGGAGCCTTTTTGTGTTTGTTCGTCCAGAATACTCTGCTGCAGGGCAGAAACTTCTCTGACTGGATCTCAGGAAGTAAAGTTCACAGGTTCCTCTGGTGGTTTTACTCCCATTAAAGACTGCTGGTGACTTCTGTTGATCAGCTCCCCTTTTGTGATGTTTTCTGTTACTTCCATTGTCTTCGTCTTGCTTCGATAAAACATTTGAAAGAAAAGAAAAACACCAGAGAACTCTGCTGATTTCACAGGAAAACAGTTTCGGTTTCAAACCAAAACACTTCCACCGTTAATTTCTGTCTATTTATTTCAGTCTCCTGAGATATTTTACAACTGTTATCTATTGAATGACCTGTGTGTGTGTGTTTATTTAGAGACAATATTTTAACGGTGGTGTCCTTTTGACCTTGACTGTGGTGTCGTCCGGTTGAAGGACCGTCCATGCTCTCTTCACGAGCTGTGACACCAGTGTTATTTTAGCTCCATTGATTGTGGGAAATAAATAGCTTGAGAGCAAAGTGCTGCTGGTAAAAGCTGGAGGGGATCCCCGGGGGAACACGAAGGGAGGCATCGTGTCCCTATCCGAGGCCTCCAGCAGAGGGATTGAATACATGCCTATAGACTCAGAAAGCTCCCAAAATAGATCCTCTTATCAGACGCCCTGGTTATTACTGCCGTCAGACATCTGTGGGTCGAGCTAAAGATTTTCTTAAGTGAGCACTAATGGACTGGGTACCAATTGAGCTTTGAGTATGAAGTCATCAAATCCTCCGGCTGCTACGGATTAAAACATTAAGGAGGACAAGTCATTAGCACAGAGGCTAACTAGCTTCACACCCACATCTGAAAGCCATTTTTGTCTTCAAGGAAGCTCATTCTTTAGCTTTTAAACAGCTGGAGTCAGGTGGTTGGTCTGTGATTGATGTCTGCAGAGATGCTGGATTTTAACTTTGTGATGATTAAGCTGATTGGCCTCCAGCCGGAGTCAGTTTCAGATATTATAAACCCAATAGGCAACAAAAGCAGGAACCTACAAAAAAGTAACCTATGTCCTCTGGAATAATCGATTATCTGTTGATTCTGTAGATGAAAACCATCTGTTGGAGCCTCCTGAAGCTAACGTCTTTAAAACGCTTGTTTTGTGTGACTGACTTTGTGTGACTGCGGCCTGATGCCTGATGCTGCGCATGTGGGGATTCTTGAATCCTTAATGTTGAATTTCTGAATCGTTGGGTCCCTCTCTTAATTAATGATTTTAGTGTGACCTGCTCTTTATGGAATTGACCATCAGTCAATTCAGCTACTGTCACACAAGCTCCAAAGGCATCAAATCCTCTTGACTGAGGAGCTGGAAATCAGGAATGTTTGGTGTCCTTGAATGGAAAATGACTGTACTGATTAATGCAACATCCCAGTAATTCCTGTTAATGCTCTGCTGATCAGTTGATGGAGTAATGGATTAATGAGAGCGTCCTCTAACGGTGATGCTACATCATGTGACTATAAGAGGGCAGGTAGGAATGAATACGACCGCTGTCTGTCTGTGCAGGTGAGTTCGTGGTCTGTAGAGGACCTCCGGTTGCGTCTGGCCTCTCTGGACCCTCAGATGGAGCAGGAGATCGAGGAGATCCGTCAGCGCTACCAGGCCAAGAGGAAGCCCATCCTTGATGCCATTGAGGCCAAAAAGCGGCGGCAGCAGAACTTCTGAGAGGAGCATGAACACGAGTTCGGCTCCCTGCTGACACCAGACAACATGGCTGGATGTTGTATCTATCAGGGCCACTGACGTGTCCTCTGTTTGACAGAATGTTGTTATTATTATTAATGTTTTAGTAAGTTTCCCTTATTCTGCCATTTGGAGAGAATGTGGACTCTTTCAGAACTTTTTGGCTTTTGTGTTTTAACAGTTCACAAAATGAGGTGAGAAAGCTAAATATTGTTGTCTTCATCAGCTGATTTGAACCAGCAAGCTTCTCTTGGATCTCTTTAGGTTTTGTTATTTTACAAATCATGTGGTACCGTTTCTCTGCGGTACTCGTCCAGTAACTCCTGGGGAGTTTCTGCTGGGCTCAGACGGTCTGGATAGATTTGGAGTTTCCAGACGGATAGTTCCCCAATCTTAAAAACATGAAGGCTGAAAATAATCGGTTTGTTCTTCTTCAGTAGTCGCAATTTATTGGTCAGTTTGAAGCTGCATGTTCTAAAATCACAGTTAGGTGAATATATGGATAACGTCCCCAGACAGACGACGCTTCCCTTCATAACATTTACTCACGTGACACCGAAAGCCTGTACGAGGAAGAGGACGAGGATGATTCGTGTTTTATCATCCAACAGGAAGACGAGTTATTGGAACACGAGTTATCGTGTTAAGTTAACGAATGCCGAGACGAGTCTAAGGCGCTCACAGTTTAAATGTTTAAAGGGTTTAGAAGAGGACACAGTGGAGCTGTTAGCAGACGTATGGATGTCTTCCAGTCTTTATGAAGACACATCTTATTACAGCTGTGTTAAATACGACAGCCAATCAGGGCCAGCGGACGGGGCGTAATTAATATTCAGAGAAAAATTAAAGATTATTTAAGACTGAAGCGGTGAATTCTTCTGAGGTTGTCATACATTTGTGAGGGAAAACTCCTGAAGTGACGCAGAGTTCAGCCTGAAATCATGTGATCTGATGAGGTCACTGCGGCAGAGACTCGGTGAGCGGCGGCATCTGTGGCATGATGATGACACGTGGCTCCCCCCCAATGGGCCGTGGTACTTTGATATTCTGTCCTTTATTTACTGATGGGAGTCCAGATCTCCTGACATTCTAGCGTGTTCTAAACATGTATTAAAGGTTTCTTTATTGAAGTTCCTTTGGGTTAAACTTTAATAACTAACCTCGTGTGGCTGGATATTTTTATCTCAAACTGGAATTTATTGTTTTTATGAAATTGAATCTGAAAATGTTTTAACTTGCCTTTGTTTAACCTCCAGTGCCCTTCTTAATGTTTAAGTTGGGTTTTTATCTCAGCATCTGTTTTCCTTGCTGAGCTAGAGGAGACCCGGTGGACACATCAAGGCGTCCTGAGTTTGATGGGCTCAGAGGACTGAACGAGATGGAGGTCTGATTCAGGTGGAACTCAAGCGCCCTCTGGTCAGTGTTCATGTCGGTGAGGGTTAGGGAGGATGTTATTTCTCTCCACAGGGTCAGTGGTTACAGGTTAGCTTTGAAAAGCAGCTTCTCAGGTCCTAAAGCTCCTCAGGGGTGTAAAATAATGATGGACTCAGTCCGGTGTCTGTGGACGAGCGCTGCGGGCTGCGTCTCAATCTGAATTATTACTCTGGATATTAAGCAGTTAACAGATGTGTCAGGGCACCGACACGTTTTAGGGGAAACGTTGAGCTTGTTCTGCTGGACTCTCCGAGACACAATCATGAGCACAATTATTCTTTTGTATTTCTATTCGCTGTTACAAGTGAAGCTACAAGGGATTTTTCTTCCTGCCTCATTTTGTCTGTTTTGGACATTTGCTGTTTTTGGTTTTAAAGCAGTATTTTGAACAGGAGCTGGTTCTGCTCACTTGACTTTGGTTGCAAAAAGGGAAAATGATGATGACTGTTGTAAGACGTGATGCATCACAAATTAAAGAACTCCATTTTTAAAACTAAGGCAGTGATGTTACCTCACAGAAAACATTGGTGTTTTTAAAGGTTTGTTCAGATGCAAACTAACCCTTTAAAACACCAAAGTCTCACAGTAACTCAAACTAACTGACTGATGGAGGCAGCAGCAGACCAGCAGCTCCTGTGTCCTGTGAGCTAAAATTAGTGTTTTAGTGAATGTAGTCTGGTGTGTGTGCAGAGAGCGATATAACGGCTGTTTGTGGTTAAACCAAAAGGATCTTCCAGGTCTCTCTCTGTAGCAGTCGTTTAGACACCAGGATATGGACAGGTGACCCAGAGTTGCCCTTCAAGTCATTATCACTGGAGATTTTCAACAGAACTGAAAGTGTTGTGATGTTTTTCAATGAGGTTCAACATAAACCACGATGTGTGTTTTCTGCCTTCTTTTAAAATGTCTGATGACCCACTGTGAACTTAAACTCAGAGTTCCATTTAAATTGGTGACTGAGGCCAAAATCCAATTATCACTGATTTGTGCTGAAGATAATTATTAAGAGTTCTTTTGAATTAATTTAACGAGTGAATGAGTTACGATTTCTGAAAAATTGATTTATCATCCATGACAACTTACGATTGTTCAGGCTGCTCACATGTTCAGTTTGCTCTTTTTCAGAGCAAATCAAACATCTTTTTCCTCCTGTTTCCTGGTCACAACTGCAGGTTTGTAGATGTTTTATAATAAATGTGGTTTAATGGCTCTGTATTCACGCAGGAAACAAACAATGCAACCTTAAAATGGACAAATCTAAACAGCTGTTAGCTTCCATATGAAACAGAGAAATGAGCAGTACAAAGGGAAGAAAAAACAAAGCTGTGACAGACAAACGTTTCAGGTGAATCAAAGAGAAAAACGTCATGCTCGGTTTCTCACCTCTTCTTTTTCTGCTGTTTACTTGTCTTTTCTACTCATGCCGCACTGTCTGTTGATGCCTGGAGTATTTTTGCCTTAAAGGATGCAGTGGAAGTCGTGCAAATGTTTGATATTTGGTTTGTGTGTATTTTTCTTGTTTTGTTTGCTTGATAAAGAATAAAAACTAAGAACAGTGATGCACTTTTGTCTTTGTGTCTACATGTTGACAGAAGAACGTGTCTGTGTTGCAGAGTTATTTTAAGCTTTTCTGGATCTGCTGTGATTCTAAAACCAGGCTGGAGGAAGTCTTCTTTACCGTACTGTAAAACACTAAATATACGGACTGGACGTCTGCATTTTTATCAAAAACGTATGTAAAGCATCAGAAGTAAAAGGCTCTTGTAATGATTATAGATTGTATATCGCTCCGTATTATTACAGATCATATAATAACCCTAACCCTCTGATGTACAAAGAAGCATAAAATGGAGAAACTTGGCTCCAGTAATTTAAATGCATCTCATCACTTTGGATGCCTGGAGGCGGAGCGTCACCGCTCGCTGGCGTTTGCACTTTCTGGAAGATTCCTCTCAGATCAAACTTTCAGGTGCCGCTCGTTTCCTTTTTTTTTTCCTTGTTTCACCTTGTCGAGAGTTTCTATCCATTTCTGCCAAAAGAAACTAAATTAATTTTTAATCAGCTGCTCATGAATCTAATCTCCCCTCACTATGTGTGTGTGTGTGTGTCTGAGAGTTTTAGTTTTCTAACTTTCCTTGAGTCCATATTTAGGAGCAGGAACACGAGTGATACTTTCTAAATATGTATTGTAATGTTAACATAATAAAACAGAATTAGACAGAATGAAGCACTGAAATATTACTGTGTCCATCAGTTATTTGATAGATCAAAATGAAATTGTTGATCCAAACACCTCATGATTTATAAATGAAAATAATGGAAATTGTCAGGGGTGCCCAAACTTTTTCATACAACTGTATATAGGTGTTTAAAGTCCAGTAAACAGTTTTCTTGCTCATTTCAAAATAAGTTGGCAGCAAATCAGTGGGACATTATGAGGATCAATACCTCCTCAGGTATCACTGACCTACCTGGCGCTGAAACTTCCTGTTCTCCAGTTCGGAGCGAAGGCTTTGGCCAGAACAAACACTTCCTCCAGTTTCTTAGCACATCCTTATTATGAATGTGTGAAAACAACTTAAAGTACAGTTTCGTGGTTTTAAGGTGCTCAGATAAACACTGAAACCATTTTTTTCTACTGTTATATTTAATTGATTGGACAGTGTGTAATAACATTTTTACTACCATTAATAATTCTCTTCTGAGCGACAAAGACAATAAAATGAGAATAAAACCTGCACACTGTATGAATTACTTCCAGCACAATTCTTCATCCGAGTGTGAGAGAGTGACATAGAAAAAAAAAATAAAAATCTAATATATACATAGATATGTGTGTACAGTACATTTATATACAGGATATATTTTCTCTACATAAGTCACTTTCTCACTTCATAAAGAGCCACATACTGAACTATGCGTTTCGGCATAGAAACATTTGAAGGTCAATCATCATCATCATCATCATGTCTTTCGTTAAACCGGAAAGGAAACCTGTTCACAGCTCCTTTCTTCCAGCCAACTCGTCCAAACTGTCGGCATCATCTTTCTCCTCTTTTTTTAGCAGTGGACCTGACTTTTAATCTGTGCAGAAAGAAGAGGAAAAAGTCAAGTAAAAAACAAAGGAAAGTGAAGAAAAGGGAATAAAATGAAGCTGTGAGTGTTGGTTGAAGGTGAGAGCAGCGTCTGTTGTTTGGGAGGATATTAAATGACATTGTGACAGGTGTGAGCACAGAAGATATTTCACAAACTCGTCCTGGACATAAAACCTGACTCCACTGACACTTTTGCATCCTGCAGGCAGAGCTGAAGTTTCAGAGACATGAAGCTCAGTGTCACAGGTTTCAGTCTTGGACCGACAGACTTCATTTAGTAAAAACCTGGTGACAGTGTTCAGCTCAGCTCTGCAAGCAGCTCAATGGCTGACAGTCTGTTGGTGCACCTCTTTGGTTTAGACCAAAATATCTCAGCAACTATTGGATGGATTTACATGAAACGTTACACAGACATCTGCTTTCTCCTCAGCAATAATCAGGGTTACTTTGGTGATCTGCTTACATTTCATTTTGCTCTATGAAGACAATGACATTACAATTAGCCTCAGCTGTATTTTGTATTTACTGCTAATTAGCAAATATTAGCATGCTAACATGCAAAGCTATGATGGTGAACATGTGAAACATTATACCTACTAAACATTAACATGTTAGCATTGAGCAGAAAACATGGCTGTGTATCAATGGAGCCTCAGAGACTCTCTGTAGACTTCTACATCATGTTTCCCGCATCCAAGATCCATCCACCACCGAACAGCGACAGATGTTAGATTGGCTTGTGAACTATAGAAAGGTTTCTAGCCCACAGATGCAGTGTAGCATCGAGTTTGCTTCATTAATAGTTCAGTGTTGTTGTTGTTGAATTCTTTTCATTCTACTTCTTCCACAAAATTGCTTAATCTTCAATTGGACCTGTTTTCTTTCTGTGATTCTTCACATTCATGTTTTTAACAGAAACACATTCAGCATGAACAAAGCTCATCCTCAAACACTCCACATGCCCAGATACCTGAGGCCAAACCACAGCACAGACCTAAAGCTGTAGTCCACTCTCCACTTAGATTAGAAATTCACTGCTGTAACTGGCTGCCACTCTCACGGCATCATCTTGGAATCGTTCTTCTGAGTCATTTACAACAGTCCTGCTTTCATTGGCCCATCTTCGGTCTATTTCTTTAGACAGTGGACAGCTCATGCTATATATCAGGTGAAAGTCAGGTTCATGCTCAGGTATAATCGTCCTCTGAACTGAAAACATCAGATTTCAGTTTTGATCTCCTCCTCAAAGCTGAAGCAGCTGCTTCCTCCTCAGTATCAACGAGTAGGATGGATGTTCCACATAGCTATAATTGATTACACCTCCTTCATCTTCATAATCAATGTCGTCCTCCTCAATATCATCAATATCATCGTCATAGTCCAGACAGCAGCTGTCCCCGTCAGACTCCTCCTCCTCCTCCTCATCTTCCTTGGGCTCCTCGCAGCTCATCCTCATCTTCTTGCAGTTGTTGTTCCTCACCGATGCCTCCAGAGCTTTCTGTCGACGGTAGAAGTGGGAGAACTTGTTAAAGATGATGGTTATGGGCAGCGCCACCACCAGGGTGCCGCCCAGAATGCAGCCGCTGGCCGCCAGCTTCCCAGCCACCGTGACGGGCACCACATCCCCGTAGCCCACCGTGGTCATGCTCACCGTCCCCCACCACCAGCAGGCTGGGATGGTGTCCAGACCCACGTCCTGGATCAGACAGAGGGGGGTATATTTATGTGGTTACACGTTTCAAATGAGGCTTTTAACACGTTCAAATAAAATAAAATAAAAAACAGGCAACATGACATTTATGTTGGAAAACTTTAGTGCCTGAATAACAACAAAAATCTCATGATGAGGAAGAAAAAAAACGTTACAAAGGTTAACCAGAGGATTAAGTTCTGCCAATAAAGACAAATTATTTATTTATTATGTATTTATTATTACATTAGTACCATTGGTTCTGTCCATTTGTTGACCATGAAAACGTGAATGTGATCATTCACATTAAATCCATTTAACAGCATAGTAACGTTTATTTAAACCAAATCTCTGGCAAAGAAAATACTGTAGACTATAAACTGTAAACTACAAGCTGGGCATATACTATGTAGTGTAGGGACAGACAGACATTATTCCTGAGCCATGGCAAAGACAAAAATATAAGGACCCATCAGTACCCTCCTGGTGAGGCTCTCTCTCTGATTACAGGAGTGGACACAGCTGTGCAGCAGTCAGATCCCAGCTGCTTCTCATTTGCTCAGCCTTTAAAGGACCAGCCCAGACTCCACCATGCTACCAGACTGGTGATCCTGTTTTCAGCCAGTCACTAAACCTTGTTGAACTAATCCCCCTGTCCATACAAAACACCTGACTTCTGCCTCCAGACCTCCTGCTCAGCCAGCTTTCTCCCTCTAGGCATTTCCTCAAACTTATCAGCCACGACTCTGACTCTCCTGGTCTCTGCTGGCCTGGCTTCACCTCTTGGGAACTCCCTCAACCAATTCTCAGAATCTGAACTGCCTAAAACTACACCCACTGGCTCTGTCTCTGTGTGTGCGTTTGGGTCCACCAGCTCAGCCCTAACAATGCCTCTAATATCAGCTTTAAGTATGTGTGTGCATACAAGAAGAAGAATATCAGTATATATGTAAAAAAACACTCATGCACACATGCAACAAAACCTCACAGGCTGAAATGAAGGACATAATGAAAACTAATTGTGTACATGAACCCTGTGTAAAAGTCCGGAGTGAGTCTGAGAGAGGCAGCAGTAGACTTTACCTCTTCATATTCGGCAGTATAAGCAATGCCAGAGAAGACGGACACTCCTACGGCCAGGTACAGCAGCAGGATGCCCACTTCGCGGTAACTGTGCTGCAGATATCAGATGGAGGGAAACTGGTTAGAAACTTAAAATGTCGATCACAAGCAGCGTGGACCAAACCGCTGACAAACCCAAAGTCTGATCACAACTTGCTAGCCACAGTGGACATGTTTGCCTGTCTTTATCTTATGACTAAAGTACCTACAAAGTGAGACCACATCTCATTCATTGTCGCTTTTGGTTTCCTGGAGTGGAAAACCATGTTGGTAGACACTTTCAGAAAGTGAGAGTTAGACTGACTCGTCCTGTAGTTCAGCCTCTCTAAAGACACCAGAGAAGAAGTAATTCTTCTAAAAGTTGTCCTCAGCCAGTTTAGTCTCGGTGCAGTCTTGCATATTCCACTAATGCAATTAGTTCTAAATATTTAAGGTAAAAAAAGCTTTATTTTGGTGTTTTCCTTTTAAAGGGAACCAGCATATATGTCCATATTTTTAAAGTAACTTTCGAAGCTACAAAAGGTCCAAATTGTATTTGGAAGAGTTTTATGCAAGAATTTCTAATTAATTTGTGAAATAGCAGGATGAACATTGTTCCCTCATATTTATTAACACCAATACGAGTCAACTTGACATTTGAATGAATGTGCAAAGACTTGAAAATGCAAAAATATTTTTTTGCAAAAATACCTATTAAAACAATCTGTCTATTCCCAAATTAAGTTACTCCTCCAGCAAATATTGTTGGCTAAACTTCCTGGAACATAGGGCAATATTACATGAAAGGGTTTGCTTTAGTGAGTTCAGTTGCTCCACTCCATTGATAGATACAAGTGTGTGAGTCACACATCCTAAACACCATGAAACAGTCTCAAAACTGCCACTTAATCCACAAATGCAGGTTCGACAGTTGACAAGTCAATCTCAGATTTCAGACTGTGTTATTGCAACTCATGCGTATGGACGAGTAAGTACTGCTGATACTCCTCAGGCTCCAACTCCTAAACTCTCAACACTGCAGTCTTGGCTGTTTCATGGAGAGCAGATTGGCTTCCTGTGCTTTATTTGTAACAGCAGTGTGCGGTCAGAGTCTGACCACTCTCACTCAAACAAAAGAAAAAAGAATCCACATCTCGCTCACAAAAGTGGGGAATTAAACTCATTATTGATAATATTGAAAAAACGCGCCGTGAACCTACCGGGAGCAGCAAGACATTCACAGCTCACAGCTGTATCTGCGTCACTTCAACTCAACCCGCCCTCCTCCACCTCAAGTCTTTTAAAGTCTGCCTCTCTCCTCAATTTCTCCACAGCCAATGGAAAGAAGCGATTGTTTTTTTCTGCTCAAAAGTCAAACTAGAGCTGGAACCAGCTTCACTAAGGCCAGTACATCAAAAACTTCCAGGCCATTGCCAACAGTATGTAACTCAGGTCTAAGAACACCAAATTCAGTCAAGTTAGCTTTAACTATAGCCTTAATGTTCTCCCTTAACCTCTTGTCAGCAATGTTCAACTAAGAATACCCCCCATGACTTCCTCACATTCAGTTAGGGTTAGGGTTAGTAAAAACTAAGAACAAGGCTTTCAAAGGAGTTATAGTTAAGTTTAGGTCTAGGTTGGACTATTAAACTAAAGTTAAAGATTGCTGCAACTCCACCTCCTCGTCCAGAATCTTGAGGAATATGAGTATTAGTATGACTGGAGGAGTGGCTTCTTTAAGGCTAACATACTCTTCATGGCGTAGCCAGGTTTCTATCAGCCACAATAAATCAATATGGTGGTCTGATATCACATCATTTACTAAAACAGCTTTGGATGGCAGAGATCTTCTGTTTAAAAGTCCACATTTAACTCTCCTGTCCTGTTTCATATTGCCAGTGGTGGTATTAACTTTGACTAGATTTTTATGCAGAACTCCTCTCCTGTTCGACTTAATAGACTTAATATATTTGAATGGTCGGGGGACAGACACAGTCTCTATGGGATGTTGGGTGGGTGACTGTACTAATGGAGGAGCAGAGAACCGTGTAAGACTGCAGCTCTGCTTCCTGGTCTCGACTCTGGATTGTCAAGTTTTAGGACTTATAAACTCAGCCATATTTCTAGACATGAGATACAAGAGTGAATACTGCCAACCTTCTACTCTGTACTCTGAAATCCTTCATCTAGCTGTCAGTGTGGTAATTTTGGTTTTAGTTAAGTTAATCATAATACAAAATTGATAGTTTAGTCATTTTATGAGACATAATCAGTTACATAGGCTCTTTTTCCTCGTTAATTGAGGTGGTGCCCCAATTTAGGTGGACTTTACAAGTCCCGTTAATCAAAATAATTATCTTAGATGATTATTCATTATTTCTGATAGCCATATTGCCCCAGAAATGGTGCAAACCCAAACATTTATTTAGTGCCACTGTAGCAAAGTGTATTGAGCGCAACATAGCCAACCAGCTTTGATATGATGCGATGTTGAGGCATTTTTCTAAAACAACCACGGCTGATTTGGAACGTTCTGTTGAATCAAGTCAGGATTCAATTCATTGGATGGTACATTTTCTCTAAAAGAAGAACAAACAGCTGCTCTTAAAGCTTTTGTTGATAAGCAATATGTTTGTACTTCCCACAGGATTTAGTAACATTATTTTACGCTTTGTGCTACATCACACATTTCGTGGCTCTGTTTGGATCTAGGTCTACACCACTGCGTTTTTGTCTGCACCCATTGATAACGCCCAGTGGAAATTGAAAATGAACGACTCCAGACTAATTCACAATGGCAAATCGATCTGGCGATATCGGGCTACGTGGTATGCCTTTTCATTATACTTAGTGGGGCAAAAATGATCAGCTTGAGAAAAAAGCTTCTCTGCTTTATATTTCACATTGTTTAATATTTTAAAGGATTGTTCACCTCTTTAGAACATATCCTGATGAAACAGCATTTTATCATATTTTTACATCCACCTTTGATGTTTCCCTGTCACGATCATTTATAGAATCCTTCACTTCCAGATATTGTCAGAAAGAGCTTAACAGAGATTGATTAGATCTTACTTATCAATACTGAATCACAGACCAAAGTGACTGGAACATTAAGCATAAAGAGAATAACAGGCAGGCAGGAAAAAATGAAAAAAACAGTCTCAAACTGATCAAGTTTTTCTGTGTTTGCGTTTTTTTAAGAGAAGGGCCCTGTTTTGTTTGAATTGTGCATGCAATTATACAAGGCCAGCAAAGGCAGGACAGAAGAAGACAGCAAACAAGTAATCAATTATGTAAAAAAGGCTTTAGAAAAGAAACTTTGCTGAGAAAGGAAATGCATTCATCACATTTGTGTGGGCTCACAGATCCACATGTTGCATTTTAGTGAGAAACTTTAAATAAGAACATTACAAGAAAACTTCACAGGACACCTTTCAGCAGAACATTTGCACTATTTTTCAGTCCAAATGGAGAATACTGCATGATAAAAGAAGATCCTCAGCTACCAGAATGTTAAAAACCATCGCACAGTATCTCAAACTAAAGGGCCACACTGCCCCAATCCCCAGTGAATTAAAACCACCGCACACAGCACAACAATGGTTTCCTATTCCCCCATCAGTCCAGACCTATCTAACCCATCAGGCTTTATATGCCGTGTCCTCAGAACAGTAAAATGAAGTCATCACATTGATTTTATTTCGGCTGGTTTCTACAGTTGTTTTATGCCTCTGTGTGTCTGCCTCGAGTTGTGAAGTAATGCTTTACGTCATCCTGTCTGAGGGAGCAGAAAGAGACGCAACTCACTCGAAGGGTCGCTCCCAGTGACCGCAGTCCAGTTGAGTGTCGGGCCAACTTCAGAACTCTGAAGATCCTCATTAACCTGAGCACCTGAGAAAGAGAAAGAGGTATGAGAGGGTCTGAACCAGCAAATAATTAACTGCCTGCTGGTATGACGTATTTCTGGTCTGGTGATGCAATGGGTAAAAATATATTTCTGTTAATTCAGGTAAAAATAAACTAAATGTGTCAGCCAGCAGGTCATCGAGGCAGCCCGAGAAAGAAGCTTTTCCTGGTCCAGGCTTGTAATTCAAGACCAGAGAACCCAGTTTTAACCAGGGGCTGTGGGTTCTGTTCTTGCACACAAACCAAATTAAATATCAAACAGGCAAGTGTTAATTGTGATTTGAATGAATGTTTCTGCATGTTCCAATTAAAAACAGTGATTCTATTGCATGTGTTTAACCATGGGTCAGATCAGGATCGTTCAGGTCAATAATTAACTAATTAAATGCTTAATGTTATCTAGAAACATGTGGGTCAGCTGTATATAAAAACATGAGATTATTTTGTCAGACCCACAGCTGAGCACAACATCAGGCACTGTACTGCATTTAATTTCTATTTTACCATTAACATTTCTGTTATTATGTCACTTTCTTTTTCACTGTTATGATAATCATTGAAAATGTATCTGTAACAGTAAATTGCAGACAAATATTACACAGCTATATCTGTAGGAAAATATTAGTCAAAGAGTATAACTGAACAGAAAATGTGTTCAGTTGCCTAATAATTTAACTTTGTTTACACTTTACATCTACATTCTTCATTCAAAGATTACATATGTACGTTTGATTTACATGCAACTAAATCAGAAATTAGAATCATCCATCCATCCATCCATGGTACACACTCCCACCTACGGTCAGTTTAGATTCTCAAGGTAACCTGCAGGTGTGTGACTGTGGGAGGAAGCTGGAGAACCAGAGAGAACCCACACAACCAGGAGAACTCCACAGAGGAAAGGTCAAGGTTCAAACCACAAGCCTGCATGCCTGCGGATTCAAACCTGGAACCTTCTTGCTGAGGGGATACTTTATTTATCCCCAGGAGGAAATTCAGGATTTATGCGAATAAGAAGTTGTGAACCTGTATGAGTCGTCCCAGGTTTCCCAGTTCAGACTCTGATCCCACAGTCAGGTCAAAGAGCAGCGTGATGTAGATGGGAGCAACGGACGCCATGTCGATAACGTTCAGAGGGTGATGAAAGAATTTCTTCCTGTTAGGTGCCAGCAGCAGTCGAGTCACCACCTCAAAGAGAAAAGAAATGCCAGCATTTGTTTTTAAATATTTATCCTTCTTTCTCTGATATCTTGGTTCCCCAGTACACCAGACTACCAATACACCACTACACCAGTATATCTGTACACAAATATACCAGTACACCGGTATACCAGTACACAAATATACCAGTACACCAGTATACCAGTACACCAGTATACCAGTACACCAGTATACCTGTACACAAATATACCAGTACACCGGTATACCTGTACATAAATACACCAATACACCAGCACACCTGTACACCAATACACGAGTCTACCAGCACAGCAGTCTACAAGTACACCAATACACCAGTACACCAGTCTACCAGAAAGTTCACCAGTGCACCAGTACACCAGTACACCAGTATGCCAGTCTACCAGTCTGCCAGTCTACCAGTACACCAGTAGACTAGTATAAGAGTCCAGTATGCCAGTATACCAGTTTTCCAGTATACCAGTCTACCAGTACAACAGTCTACCAGTGCAGCCTTGTGTTCATCAGCTCACCTCGAAGGTGAACCAGCAGGTGCAGAACACCTCTAGAATCTGCATGGTGGGCTCCTGGACCAGCTTCCCTTCACTGTCAAAAGTCTGAGAGAGACGAGAGTGATTACTGCTGCAGCCAGGACACCATCCTGTCCACCAGCCTGAAACTCTGCTCACAGCTGACATTAAAGCCGCTGCAATCAGACAGAACAAACACAATATGTTTAGAAGTCGAATGCACTTTCTGCTTGTTTTTTTGGTTTTTCCTCCACGTTTGAAATTGGATAAATACAGCTGGCCTTCTGTTGTATCAGCACGTTTTTTGTGTAAATAGGTTGTTGTTGTCACTTGAGTTTTGAGAAATAATCAGAGTTGCATTGAAACAAGGTTTTCAAAGTCTGACAGTGTGGACCTCAGACAAACTCCCCTTTAACAGGAAGAAGCTCGCTTTTTAACAGGATAAAGCTCCCCTTTAAGAGATGTTGAAGTTATTATGTTGGCAGAATCATTGTGTCAACTTGTGTACCAGCTGTGGCTCAGCGGTAGAGTGGGTCGTCCCTCAATCAGAAGGTCGGGGATTCGATCCCCAGCTCCTATGGGTCAACATGTGGAAGTGTCCTTGGGCAAGACACTGAACCCCAACTTGCTCCTGAAGCATGGCTTCAGTGTGTGAATGAGTATGAAAGAATAGTCTCCTCCAAATTAGATCCCTCCTGTATGAATGATGTGTGAATGGGTGAATGAGGATGTCATGTAAAGCGCTTTGAGTAGTTGAAATAACTAGAAAGGCGCTATACAAATACAGACCATTTACCATTTAACATGATCTGCTCACTCACTGTCTTCCAGGATATAATGACGTCGTGGTGTCCTCTTTTAAATCTTAAATAATGTAGGGGTGTGAGGTATGAAGGATGTCTTTACCATCAGGGTAGAGACAGACAACCACTCACACAGTTTAAAGTCGAGTTTTCTACTGCTTAACTCTGACAAAACTGAAGTTATTCTGCTTGGCCCTAAACACCTTAGAGACACCTTTTCCAACAATATTGCTGCTCTGGATGGCATTACTCTGGCCTCCAGCTCCACGTTGAGGAATTTGGGAGTCATCTTTGATCAGGATTTGTCCTTTAACTCCCACAAAAAATATATTTCCAGGACTGCCTATTTCCATCTACGTAATATAGCTAAAATCAGGCCCATCCTGTCTATGAATGATGCAGAAAAACTAGTCCACACATTTGTCACTTCCAGGTTGGACTATTGCAACACCTTATATCTGGGGTCTCTAAGTGGTTTTATGGATGTTGGATATCAGTGGACATCAGAGTTAATGACATCCATGTCAGAATGAGCCTAAAAACATGTATCATGTCTGTGCATTCAGATTTTACTGAGTTATGACTGAGACACATTTAGATTTTTAGTGCAAATCACAGCAATCATACTTTAATCAAGTAGGTTAATTATCCAAACTGCCTCCATGAACCTAATCAGTGGGCCGAAGACAATAACTACTTTTTATTTGGCTTTGTGGTCGTTCTGGCTCTCCATATCAACCTGATACTCCGGGATGCTGTTGATACACATGGTGGCGATGGATGTGAGCACCACTGTGATGGACAGCAGACTGAAGAGCTTGCTGGGGATGGAGTACCCTGGGTTCTCCAGTGTCAGCCACAGCCACTTCCTGATGTTCCCATAACGCACCTCCTGGAAGTGCTGCATGTCTCTGAGAGGATGGACCAAGAGAAGGAGTTAGCAATTAGGAGAGAGAAGGAGAACAGATGGTCTTCTATACACAGGGCTCACAGTCTGTCACCTGTTCAAGTCAGATATCTCGTCCACAGACGTGTCTATGCTGCTGACGTCGCTCTCGTCATCCCAGCTGCGATGGTGGCTGCTCTCCAGCTTGCGGTCGTGGTAGCGGTAACTGCAGCAACTATCCAGGAAGAACTCATTGATACCCCAGTACTCTATCTCCTGACTGTGTTGGAAACAAAGTCCAGTCAAATTCAAACCAGTGACAGTCAAATGGGTGCTGGGTACAACCCTAACTCTTATCTCTCTATCTGTAACCCCCTAACCCTAAACCCTAGCTTTAACCCTCTAAAAGGGGCTGAAAATATAATGAACCCTAACCCTAACCTACTTTCTGTAAACCCAAATCCTAACCACTAATGCGACCTCCTATCTGTAACCTCTAACCTCCTATGTGTAACCCTTCCAAGCTCCACCACTGTCATTTCCCCATCAAAACGTTTTATTGTGAACATTCACATGAAAGAAGAGCTGAGCTCATGTTCACAAAAGTCTCTCCTCCGGAGAGGAGTGACTTGAAAATGATCCTGAGACACAGCATTTATTACATTGCTCAAAAAAAAATTAAGGAAACACTTTAATGTCCTTTAACTTTACTCTTGGCTCCAACACCAAGCAGAGTTCATGGTCGATGTTCGGAACTCAGAACTGTCAGAAAGAAACAACAGCACCTTGAAGGATTATAGAGTGAGTATGAGAGCAGCTCCACAACTGAGATCATTTTCTTCTGCCTGTGAGGCACGACACTGGGATCAAACACACCTGAAAGAGAAGACACACAGCTCCTCCATGATGTGAAGTTTGCCCGTCTGGTAAAAGTGGAGGACGTACGGGAACAGGCCGGGGTTCCTATCAAAATAAAACTCCTTCTGCTGCACATCATAGTCATCACACACCTACAGCAAGGAGGAAGAGGACAAGAAAGGTGGGAACAAAGAGTCAATAAATTAAACAAGGGACAATGACCCCCCCCCCTCCTCCTAGCAGTTGGCCCACCTGCAGTATATCTTCCTCTGAATCACATGCCAGCAGTTTCCCCAGTCTGGTGTCCGGGAATTTCTCCAGTGTGCTGGAACACAGGCTCCTCTTCAAACCTCCAACGTTCACGTGGACCAGATGCTCGCCAGTGTCCTGGTGGACCCAGCAGGGCAGACTCTCCTTCACCATGCTGACCTACAGGACCACAGATCAGACACACGCCACTGACATGTAGGGTTACTCTCTTCATCACATCTGCCTGTTGGATTTTTGAAAACCTTGACACACATCCCAAACAACAAAGGCCTACTGCTCCATTCAAACCGAAGATGACGCCTTAAAGGACATGTTCACAATTTTTCTCTTAAAACTGTACTGGGGAGCCACATGGACACTGACACAGGTTCTTTCGTTCTGGCCTTTAGAAGATCTCTAAAAGATCTCTAGTGGAAGTGATGGTCCCAGTTAGGGTCAGGGTTAGTTGAGGTTAGTTAGGGTTACTCTGTGGCAACAGATGCAACTGAGGAACTTAGAAATATAGTTTTGTCCAACAAATTGAGTGTATTTTTTCAGTCCTGCCATGGTCAGGTGGAGGTTCAGTGAACGAAACCAGACAAGAATATTTATTGGTGTAGGGTTTGCTGAAGACATGTGATCTCATTCAGATTCAGTAACATGAGAGCTGCCTGATTCTGTGTACAGTAACCACAGTGAGTACTGAGCAACATGATCCTCAATCCTTTGTACTCACTCGTTCAGACTGTCGGGCTATAGCACACGTTTAAAAGCGCATTAGAGGTGTTGAGTACCGAAATTTAAAGGTAAAGCTTGTGACTATATTTTTCTTCTTGTCCCATAAAAAGTAATTGTGAGTAGTTGCAACGACAAGTCTCTCCTCCTATCTGGTATTTACGAGTGTGTCTTCTTCCTTTGAGCCTCAGGACTCTGTTGTTGCTGTTGTTCAGAAAATATTAAAAACATTTCAGTGAGCCTCTGCTGCTCTGGCTGTTGCATTCCTTTGTAGGAGGAAAAATAGGTTAAGGTCTGATAACACAGGCTCACAAGAGTAGTCATAACAAATTCCTGACAGGGCAAGGTAACCTAAGATAAGAGGAAACCAACACACATACACTGTGCAGCAACAGAGGGACATATATGCGAATTACACAAAGACTTGAGCAGAACACTACATACACACTCTGCAATATGTCACACATACATACACACATTCAATTCACACACATACATACACAAACACACCAAGTGAGCGCAGCCAATGCAATAGACACACATTGAGTAAGTGACGCAGTATTAAAGAATAAAAGCCCCTAAAGTTGATCAGAACTTTGGAATTGCTATAGGTATTGAAGTGCTTTGTGAAGCTGTGTTGTACTAAATAAATTCCCAGAGGCTGCTGAAGTTGGTGTCCAGCTGATTCCTTTGATTTTCCACAACACCTTCATCCCCATAAACACATTGCAGTTTATTCACATGTTGCCTCACACTCATGACTTTCGGCAGCAGCTTCACTTTTTGCTACAGATATTTGAGCTTTTGTTTGGGAACTAATTCCATTGACTTTGCTGAATGCACTCTTATGATGAGGCGACTGGACACTAATTTGATATATCGGGCATTTTAATGTTAGAACACAATGTGCACTGGTTAAGAGCCAAAAGGCTTTTACTGGATTTAAGATCACTGCAGAATGAATAATAGTCCATGTTTGAATGTCTGAGAGTTCTGCTTTAATAAACTTAATCATCATTCACTTCCAATCAACATTAGCCATAGTTTTTAACCACTCTCTCCACTTGTGAAAAAACACAATCAAACCACAAAATAAAACATCCACAAATGAGGGAACAACATTCACATCAAATTCAAAATCTGAGGAACAATTTTTATAGATTGAAAAGAATAATGTGGAGGTTTTAGTCACTGCAGCTCACAGGTCCAAATTTTCCCGTGGTCTAAAATATTCTTCCTAACCCTAACCTCACCATAACCTAACCTCACCATAACGCTAACCTCACCTTTAAAACTGCTGAGCAATATGTTTCATGTAATGAAAATGAGATGTGGATCTCAATTTTCCCATCTATCAGACCGACGTCTCCTGCTGTAAATATGCAGAACCCCCGCCCCCCCGGATGGATCAGTCCATGTGGAGGCGGCAGGAAGTGGAGCTCTAATGTAATGTGATAATGTGGAAATGGCCTGAGGCGTCACAGACAGGTGTTAACCTAATGTGGACTTAATGGTGTTTTAAGCGGAGCAGTCTGACTTCATCGGCCTCTGAATCTTTCACTCTTCCTGCCTCTTAATCAGATTTGTCTCTCAGCAGTTGGTGATTTCTGAAGCTCAGCTAGTTACCTGAGTGTGTATGTAGGAATCAGGCTAGTCTTTGTAATTTTAGTGGTAGACTGTAACTAAGTACAGTACTAATGAAAATTAGGAAACAATATCAATAAATAGCTGCTATTTGAAACTCAAATTAACTTTCATCCAGGGACGGACTATAGAACAGAAATATCAAAGCCCCACTCACAGGGACTTTGTATCACTTGTGGTCCTGGAAGCCCCTGTACTCCTGTGAGGCCCCTGTGGTTCTGTAGTCTTGGGGCCCTGTGGTCCTGGGGACACCTGTGGTGTGGGGGTCCCTGCAGTCTGGGGTCCCTTTGCTCTGGGGGCCCAGTGGTCCTGGGGACCCTGTGGTTATTGTTCCCAAAAGTCAAGACCCAACGCTGTGTGTTTAGTGTTATTTTCCCGAGTGGACAGATATTCACGCCGTCTTTGTCCCACATCTTGTCTGAGTTCAGTCTGCCTCTGTTCGGTCTTCTTCGGCTCTGTATTCTTCAGTTCGGTCTCCATCGGTTCAGTGTTCTTCGTTTTGGTCTTCCTCTGTTCGATCTTGTTTGGTTCAGTCTCCATCGGTTCGGTCTTCTTCGTTTTGGTCTTCATTGGTTCTGTCTTCCTCAGTTCAATCTTCTGCGGTTGTCACTTCACTGGTTCAGCCCTCCTCAGTTCAGTCTTCCGCTAAGCTGATTTTGTTTCACTAATGTGTTAACTGACAGGCAGTTCAGTCCCATAATGTGAGTCTGTATCGGTGGAACTAAACTGAAGCTGTTCATCATTTGTTTTAATGATAAGTACTGACAGTCATGCATGTATTTCATGTAATTAATTCTGAGTTTTGTGACTGTGATCACAGACAGATCCTCCCTCTCTCAGAGCCAGCTGAGCTCCTCTCTGCTGCCACACTGAACTAAAGTTGATCTATAATTCAGGAACCTACAGCCTGAAATCACAGCGGTGGAAAAAAGCTCCTTCACCAACAAACATCCACAAAGTGAATTAGAGACAGAGAAACACCATGTGAGCTCAAAGTGGAATCACAGTAAACTGAAGCAACTTCACTGTCTCATGAATGAATGAATAAATTAATGGATGAATGAACAAATCACATAAAAGGCTTCAAAGTAAAATTACAAATAAGATGTGACTTACCTGTGAGTTTGTTCACAAGCCAGTCATCCTTCTGTTCTCACTTTTCAGTCCTCCGGGTCGGCCGAACCCAAACCTGCTCAGGAGAGACAGCTCAGTCCTCCGCTGCTCTCCTCCATCTGAACCTCCACTCATCTCCTCCTCTCATACACAGTCCTCTGCTCTTTCCGTCACATTCCGTCACAACAGGATGGCGTCTCCAACTGAGAAACACTTAAATGCGCCGCAGCTGCATGGAGTGCATGTGAATCTACAGAGACCTGGGCTGCTTCAGTCCGGCAGAGGTTTTTATGAGGTTCCTCTGGAGATTTAGATTTCCATCACTGTAATATCTGCTCCCGCTGACTCAACACTGCCTCTGTGTGTGTGTGTGTGTGTGTGTGTATCGTCCCTAGTGAAATGCGGTGAAATCTCGGGTGACATGGGATGTTATTACTGTAACATGCCAGTATCCATCCAGTGATGCTCTGGCCTCACTGCTCTTCCTCTCTAACACTTGCTGACATTTTATCAGAGGGAACAAAAGCTTGTGATTCACTAAAATAAAATGGGTTAATGTTTTAAAAGGAAACATTCCTGACCAGGATTTTTAAAATTCCTCTAACCCCCTATATTCACAGATCAGTGTTTATTGGTCTTTCATGTGTCATAGACCACTGCACATCTGTGATGAGGGATCCATCTAGTGGACAGAACCTGGGCTCACATCTCAGCGTGGCACATGCAAGCCCGTACTTCTCTCAGAATCAGAATCACCTTTATTGGCCAACTTTGTAGAGGTAAACAAGGACTTTGACTCCGGTGAAACTTCTCTCTCTATGTACAGTAAAAGAAATAAACTAGAACAATAAAAATAAGAACAATATAAATACTCATAAATAGCAGTATATACAGTGTAGGTACGCGTGGTGCATTTATGTAGTGCAATTATGCAAGGTATGGGACTATTGCACAGTGGTTCCTGAGTCTCTGTGACTAGTGAGAGTTCATGATAGATAGTAGTAGTGAACAGACTGGATGATGGCGGAATAGAATGTGATCAGCAGCTCCTGTGGCAGGTTAAACTTCCTGAGCTGTGGCAGGAAGTACAACCTCTGCTGGGCCTTTTTGCGTACAGAGTCTATGGGGGGCGTCCACTTCAGGTCCCGAGAAATTGTGGATCCCAGAAACCTGAAGGTGTCCGCAGTAGACACTGTGTTGTTGAGGATGGTGAGGGAGACGGGTGTCAGGGGATAGGTGTTAGAAATTCTCTCGATGACTCCCCCCACCTCGTCTGACGACTTGGCAGTTGAAAATGGGGAGCCAAAGGCAGGGCACGGGCCTACGCACGTCGCAATATCTCTCTTTTCCCGTCTATTTTTCCTCAACAGGTTTGGTAAGTGTATTGGTTTCTTTCTCTTTCTCTTTTACAGGTTTTTGGTTTTCAGGTGAGTATCCTTACTTTCTTTTCTCCCTTATAGGTTTTGGTTTTCAGGTAAGTATCGTTATTCTCTTTTTCCTTTTCAGGTTTTTGTTCTTCCGGTAAGTGACGTTATTTATTTTATTTTTCTGGTAAGTAACGTTGTTTTTTGTTTAACCTTCTTTATCTAGGTTTAGGTCTTAATGTAAGTGGAGATGATTATGTCTAATCTGAAAAATTTCCTTTGCTTTACGGGTTGGTATAAACGTTTTTTCTTTTTCCTTCTTTTCCAGTTGTGGTTTTTCCGGTGTGGATTGACGTTGTGATTTCTCCTCCGGGCTAAGGTAAGTTTTCAAGGTAAGTGATATTTAAAGTTTAAGGAAACGTTAGGGTTTAGGTATGCATAAGGGTTGGTTTGGTTAGGTTTAGGGCCGGTTCCTGACTTGGCTTTAAACCCCGAATGGTTAAGGTCAGGGCTAGGGTGGGGATAGGTTAGGTACAGTGTCCTGACCCTGCTCCCAATAAGGAGCAGGAGGTGCACGGTCCATCCCCCAGTTCTGCCACTTGGTGGGTGGACGGCGGCGGCGTCTTCCGCCGTACCTGACTGCCGTCCACCCCTCCTCGAATCCACTCATGAATTTGGCTTTGTTATTAATTAATTGAATTTAAATTGTTTTTTATCAAATGAAATCAAATTTTAATATCTATTAATTAACTAATTTATTTATTTAATTAATTGTTTAATCTATTTATTTAATAAATAATTAAACCAATCAATCAAATCAAAACAAATTTCAAATCAAATCAAATCAAATTCCAATTAGTCTAATTCAATTCAAATTAAATTTCCAAATTTTAATTTTTAATTCTAATTTATTTAATTATTTATTCCAATTTTAATATATGGCCAATTAATTTCTGTGCCCACACGACGTTTCGGCTCCTATTGGAGCCTTCTTCAGGTATAGGCACAACAAATTATAAAATCTCAAGCAAAACTAGCTCTTCTATTAGAGGAGATGTTGTCTCTTCGGAGTTCAGAGCAAGAATGAGCTCTGTTTAGCTGTTCATCTTTTATACCCCTTTTAAATAAGATTTTAGAATATATTTTAATTTAGAATTTTCCAATTGGTTTTTAGAATAGATTTTAATGATTTTCATATAGAATTAAATGGTTTTCAATGATTTTTACATGATTTTGAATGGTTTTTAATATAGATTTTAATATTAACTTAAATTTTAACAGAATGTTACATTATTTTTATTATTTAATTTTTAATATTTAATAAATCAAATATGAATTGTTTATCTTTATTTTTTATGAAATTACATTATTGATTTGTTGTTATTTATTAAATTATGAATTAATAAATAACTTTTTTTAGATGATTTTTAGAATTATAAATTAATTAGTTTAAGTTATTAAAATAAAAGGGGAGGGGTTAGGGTTAGGGAAAAGGGGAGGGTTAAGATTAGGAAAAAGAGAGACAGGTTAGGGTTAGGAAAAGAAGAAGGGGTTAGGGTTAGAGAAAAGAAGAAAGGTTAAGATTAGAAAAAGAGACAGGTTAGGGTTAGGAAAAGAAGAAAGGGTTAGGGTTAGAGAAAAGAAGAAAGGTTAAGATTAGGAAAAGAGATAGGTTAGGGTTAGGGAAGGAGAAGAGGTTAGGGTTAGGAAAAAGAGGAAGGGTTAAGATTAGGGAAAAGAGATAGGTTAGGGTTAGGGTTAGGGTTAGGGTTAGGTTATATGATGAAAACTGATATGGGTACCCCTACCCATGAACTTCATGAGCCGATAAGTCCGGATAAGAGGGTCCTAGAGTTTTGGAGTTGGTGCCTACCCCCCGTACCCATGGCATGCTGAATCGATGGGTGGCACCCCCTAGTGGCTGTGACGTCGGGAAGTGGGCGTAACTGCGATTTTTTTTTTTGTTTTGGCTGTATCTCCGGAAGGGAAGGTCGTAGAGAGACGGGACCAAGCCTGGCGTGTTCAGAAGGGCCGAATTATGGCAGGCGGAAGTGGTTTGCAAAGCGCTAGGAGGTGTGGTTTTAAAGTTATAGGCGTTTGAAAATTCCCCATAGAGTTGAGTGAGGTGAAATTTTCCTAAGTGTTTTTTTGAAAAAAGTTCCCCCAGAAAGTGTTTAGGAGCGCGTTTCAGGCCATTTGGAGTTGATTGGAGGGTGTCCTGGAGAGTGTTTTTTGGAAAAGTGAGTGACCAGTAGTTGGCGCTGTGGAGCTGAAATCCTAGGGTGTGGTAGCTTGGCTTAGGGGGAGCCTAGGGGTGGTTGAATGGTGTTGGTGGGACATTCCTAGGGCGAGTTATGAGGAAAAGTTGCATTGACTATAGTGAGTGAAAATGTGCCCAAGTGTTTTTTGTCCCTAGGTGTTTCCAGGAAGTGCCTAGGGGTGCATTTGAGGCCATTTGGAGTGGATTGGGGGGTGTTTTGTAGGGTGTTTTGGAGTTGATTGGAGGGTTGTCTGGGGGGTGTTTTGGAGTGGATTGTAGGGTTATTTTAGGGTGTTTTTTGCTAGGATTAGGGCTGCACTAAAGGAGAGTGGTTAAGGTAAGGGTTTTGTAGAGGGAGAGCTTAGACCTAGGGTTAGGGTTAGGGTTAGGGTTAGGGTTAGGGTAGGGTTAGGTAAGGGGGGTAATAACCACGATCATCAAATTTGATGGTCCTGTTTTTGGGTGATAACTCCCGAACCGTTGGAGGTAGAGAGCTGAAAGTGGGTGGTACCCCCCCATTTCCATAGGCTGTCTTTCGTTTGGTGGGTCCCCCTAGTGGCTGTGACGTCGGGAAGTGGGCGTAAGTAGCGAAAAAAAGTTTGTTTTTGTTGTATCTCCGGAAGGGAAGGTCGTAGAGAGACGGGACCAAGCCTGGCGTGTTCAGAAGGGCCGAATTATGGCAGGCGGAAGTGGTTTGCAAAGCGCTAGGAGGTGTGGTTTTAAAGTTATAGGCGTTTGAAAATTCCCCATAGAGTTGAGTGAGGTGAAATTTTTCAAAGTGTTTTTTTGCAAAAAGTTCCCCCAGAAAGTGTTTAGGAGCGCGTTTCAGGCCATTTGGAGTTGATTGGAGGGTGTCCTGGAGAGTGTTTTTTGGAAAAGTGGCCGTCCAGTAGTTGGCGCTGTGGAGCTGGAATCCTAGGGTGGGGTAGGTTGGTTTAAGGGGAGCCTAGGGGTGGTTGAATGGTGTTGGTGGGACATTCCTAGGGCGAGTTATGTCGAAAAGTTGCATTGACTATAGTGAGTGAAAATTTGCCCAAGTGTTTTTTGTCCCTAGGTGTTTCCAGGAAGTGCCTAGGGGTGCATTTGAGGCCATTTGGAGTGGATTGGAGGGTTATCTGGGGTGTGTTTTGTAGGGTGTTTTGGAGTTGATTGGAGGGTTGTCTGGGGGGTGTTTTGGAGTGGATTGGAGGATTATTTGGGGGTGTTTTTTGCTAGGGTTAGGGCTGCACTCAAGGAGTGTGGTTAAGGTAAGGGTTTTGTAGAGGGAGAGCTTAGACCTAGGGTTAGACTCAGGCTTAGGGTTAGACTCAGGCTTAGGGTTAGACTCAGGCTTAGGGTTAGGGTTAGACTCAGGCTTAGGGTTAGGGTTAGGGTTAGAGGGTTAGAGGGTTAGGGTTAGGGTTAGGGTTAGGGTTAGGTTATAGGATGAAAACTGATATCATCCACCCGGATGATAATCTTCAAGAGCCGATAAGTCCGGATCCGAGGGTCCTAGAGTTCTGGGGTTGGGCTCTACCCCCCCGGATGATATGCTGGAGAATCGACTGGTGGGTCCCCTGAGTGGCTGTGACGTCGGGAAGTGGGCGTAACTGCGAAATTTTTTTTTGTTTTGGCTGTATCTCCGGAAGGGAAGGTCGTAGAGAGACGGGACCAAGCCTGGCGTGTTCAGAAGGGCCGAATTATGGCAGGCGGAAGTGGTTTGCAAAGCGCTAGGAGGTGTGGTTTTAAAGTTATAGGCGTTTGAAAATTCCCCATAGAGTTGAGTGAGGTGAAATTTTTCAAAGTGTTTTTTTTGAAAAAAGTTCCCCCAGAAAGTGTTTAGGAGCGCGTTTCAGGCCATTTGGAGTTGATTGGAGGGTGTCCTGGAGAGTGTTTTTTGGAAAAGTGGCCGTCCAGTAGTTGGCGCTGTGGAGCTGAAATCCTAGGGTGTGGTAGCTTGGCTTAGGGGGAGCCTAGGGGTGGTTGAATGGTGTTGGTGGGACATTCCTAGGGCGAGTTATGAGGAAAAGTTGCATTGACTATAGTGAGTGAAAATGTGCCCAAGTGTTTTTTGTCCCTAGGTGTTTCCAGGAAGTGCCTAGGGGTGCATTTGAGGCCATTTGGAGTGGATTGGGGGGTGTTTTGTAGGGTGTTTTGGAGTTGATTGGAGGGTTGTCTGGGGGGTGTTTTGGAGTGGATTGTAGGGTTATTTTAGGGTGTTTTTTGCTAGGATTAGGGCTGCACTAAAGGAGAGTGGTTAAGGTAAGGGTTTTGTAGAGGGAGAGCTTAGACCTAGGGTTAGGGTTAGGGTTAGGGTTAGGGTTAGGGTTAGGTTAGGGTTAGGGTTAGGGTTAGGGTTAGGGTTAGGGTTGGGTTAGGGTTGGGGTTCTGGGTTCCAAAATAGGGTGAGTTGCACGGGTTAGGGTTAGGGTTAGGGTTAGGGTTAGGGTTAGGGTTAGGTTATAGGATGAAAACTGATATCATCCACCCGGATGATAATCTTCAAGAGCCGATAAGTCCGGATCCGAGGGTCCTAGAGTTCTGGGGTTGGGCTCTACCCCCCCGGATGATATGCTGGAGAATCGACTGGTGGGTCCCCTGAGTGGCTGTGACGTCGGGAAGTGGGCGTAACTGCGAAATTTTTTTTTGTTTTGGCTGTATCTCCGGAAGGGAAGGTCGTAGAGAGACGGGACCAAGCCTGGCGTGTTCAGAAGGGCCGAATTATGGCAGGCGGAAGTGGTTTGCAAAGCGCTAGGAGGTGTGGTTTTAAAGTTATAGGCGTTTGAAAATTCCCCATAGAGTTGAGTGAGGTGAAATTTTTCAAAGTGTTTTTTTTGAAGGGTTAGGGTTAGGGTTAGGGTTAGGGTTAGGGTTAGGGGTTAGGGTTAGGGTTAGGGTTAGGGTTAGGGTTAGGTTATATGATGAAAACTGATATGGGTACCCCTACCCATGAACTTCATGAGCCGATAAGTCCGGATAAGAGGGTCCTAGAGTTTTGGAGTTGGTGCCTACCCCCCGTACCCATGGCATGCTGAATCGATGGGTGGCACCCCCTAGTGGCTGTGACGTCGGGAAGTGGGCGTAACTGCGATTTTTTTTTTTGTTTTGGCTGTATCTCCGGAAGGGAAGGTCGTAGAGAGACGGGACCAAGCCTGGCGTGTTCAGAAGGGCCGAATTATGGCAGGCGGAAGTGGTTTGCAAAGCGCTAGGAGGTGTGGTTTTAAAGTTATAGGCGTTTGAAAATTCCCCATAGAGTTGAGTGAGGTGAAATTTTCCTAAGTGTTTTTTTGAAAAAAGTTCCCCCAGAAAGTGTTTAGGAGCGCGTTTCAGGCCATTTGGAGTTGATTGGAGGGTGTCCTGGAGAGTGTTTTTTGGAAAAGTGAGTGACCAGTAGTTGGCGCTGTGGAGCTGAAATCCTAGGGTGTGGTAGCTTGGCTTAGGGGGAGCCTAGGGGTGGTTGAATGGTGTTGGTGGGACATTCCTAGGGCGAGTTATGAGGAAAAGTTGCATTGACTATAGTGAGTGAAAATGTGCCCAAGTGTTTTTTGTCCCTAGGTGTTTCCAGGAAGTGCCTAGGGGTGCATTTGAGGCCATTTGGAGTGGATTGGGGGGTGTTTTGTAGGGTGTTTTGGAGTTGATTGGAGGGTTGTCTGGGGGGTGTTTTGGAGTGGATTGTAGGGTTATTTTAGGGTGTTTTTTGCTAGGATTAGGGCTGCACTAAAGGAGAGTGGTTAAGGTAAGGGTTTTGTAGAGGGAGAGCTTAGACCTAGGGTTAGGGTTAGGGTTAGGGTTAGGGTTAGGGTTAGGGTAGGGTTAGGTAAGGGGGGTAATAACCACGATCATCAAATTTGATGGTCCTGTTTTTGGGTGATAACTCCCGAACCGTTGGAGGTAGAGAGCTGAAAGTGGGTGGTACCCCCCCATTTCCATAGGCTGTCTTTCGTTTGGTGGGTCCCCCTAGTGGCTGTGACGTCGGGAAGTGGGCGTAAGTAGCGAAAAAAAGTTTGTTTTTGTTGTATCTCCGGAAGGGAAGGTCGTAGAGAGACGGGACCAAGCCTGGCGTGTTCAGAAGGGCCGAATTATGGCAGGCGGAAGTGGTTTGCAAAGCGCTAGGAGGTGTGGTTTTAAAGTTATAGGCGTTTGAAAATTCCCCATAGAGTTGAGTGAGGTGAAATTTTTCAAAGTGTTTTTTTGCAAAAAGTTCCCCCAGAAAGTGTTTAGGAGCGCGTTTCAGGCCATTTGGAGTTGATTGGAGGGTGTCCTGGAGAGTGTTTTTTGGAAAAGTGGCCGTCCAGTAGTTGGCGCTGTGGAGCTGGAATCCTAGGGTGGGGTAGGTTGGTTTAAGGGGAGCCTAGGGGTGGTTGAATGGTGTTGGTGGGACATTCCTAGGGCGAGTTATGTCGAAAAGTTGCATTGACTATAGTGAGTGAAAATTTGCCCAAGTGTTTTTTGTCCCTAGGTGTTTCCAGGAAGTGCCTAGGGGTGCATTTGAGGCCATTTGGAGTGGATTGGAGGGTTATCTGGGGTGTGTTTTGTAGGGTGTTTTGGAGTTGATTGGAGGGTTGTCTGGGGGGTGTTTTGGAGTGGATTGGAGGATTATTTGGGGGTGTTTTTTGCTAGGGTTAGGGCTGCACTCAAGGAGTGTGGTTAAGGTAAGGGTTTTGTAGAGGGAGAGCTTAGACCTAGGGTTAGACTCAGGCTTAGGGTTAGACTCAGGCTTAGGGTTAGACTCAGGCTTAGGGTTAGGGTTAGACTCAGGCTTAGGGTTAGGGTTAGGGTTAGAGGGTTAGAGGGTTAGGGTTAGGGTTAGGGTTAGGGTTAGGTTATAGGATGAAAACTGATATCATCCACCCGGATGATAAGGGTTAGGGTTAGGGTTAGGGTTAGGGTTAGGGTTAGGGTTAGGTAAGGGGGGTAATAACCACGATCATCAAATTTGATGGTCCTGTTTTTGGGTGATAACTCCCGAACCGTTGGAGGTAGAGAGCTGAAAGTGGGTGGTACCCCCCCATTTCCATAGGCTGTCTTTCGTTTGGTGGGTCCCCCTAGTGGCTGTGACGTCGGGAAGTGGGCGTAAGTAGCGAAAAAAAGTTTGTTTTTGTTGTATCTCCGGAAGGGAAGGTCGTAGAGAGACGGGACCAAGCCTGGCGTGTTCAGAAGGGCCGAATTATGGCAGGCGGAAGTGGTTTGCAAAGCGCTAGGAGGTGTGGTTTTAAAGTTATAGGCGTTTGAAAATTCCCCATAGAGTTGAGTGAGGTGAAATTTTTCAAAGTGTTTTTTTGCAAAAAGTTCCCCCAGAAAGTGTTTAGGAGCGCGTTTCAGGCCATTTGGAGTTGATTGGAGGGTGTCCTGGAGAGTGTTTTTTGGAAAAGTGGCCGTCCAGTAGTTGGCGCTGTGGAGCTGGAATCCTAGGGTGGGGTAGGTTGGTTTAAGGGGAGCCTAGGGGTGGTTGAATGGTGTTGGTGGGACATTCCTAGGGCGAGTTATGTCGAAAAGTTGCATTGACTATAGTGAGTGAAAATTTGCCCAAGTGTTTTTTGTCCCTAGGTGTTTCCAGGAAGTGCCTAGGGGTGCATTTGAGGCCATTTGGAGTGGATTGGAGGGTTATCTGGGGTGTGTTTTGTAGGGTGTTTTGGAGTTGATTGGAGGGTTGTCTGGGGGGTGTTTTGGAGTGGATTGGAGGATTATTTGGGGGTGTTTTTTGCTAGGGTTAGGGCTGCACTCAAGGAGTGTGGTTAAGGTAAGGGTTTTGTAGAGGGAGAGCTTAGACCTAGGGTTAGACTCAGGCTTAGGGTTAGACTCAGGCTTAGGGTTAGACTCAGGCTTAGGGTTAGGGTTAGACTCAGGCTTAGGGTTAGGGTTAGGGTTAGAGGGTTAGAGGGTTAGAGGGTTAGGGTTAGGGTTAGGGTTAGGGTTAGGTAAGGGGGGTAATAACCACGATCATCAAATTTGATGGTCCTGTTTTTGGGTGATAACTCCCGAACCGTTGGAGGTAGAGAGCTGAAAGTGGGTGGTACCCCCCCATTTCCATAGGCTGTCTTTCGTTTGGTGGGTCCCCCTAGTGGCTGTGACGTCGGGAAGTGGGCGTAAGTAGCGAAAAAAAGTTTGTTTTTGTTGTATCTCCGGAAGGGAAGGTCGTAGAGAGACGGGACCAAGCCTGGCGTGTTCAGAAGGGCCGAATTATGGCAGGCGGAAGTGGTTTGCAAAGCGCTAGGAGGTGTGGTTTTAAAGTTATAGGCGTTTGAAAATTCCCCATAGAGTTGAGTGAGGTGAAATTTTTCAAAGTGTTTTTTTGCAAAAAGTTCCCCCAGAAAGTGTTTAGGAGCGCGTTTCAGGCCATTTGGAGTTGATTGGAGGGTGTCCTGGAGAGTGTTTTTTGGAAAAGTGGCCGTCCAGTAGTTGGCGCTGTGGAGCTGGAATCCTAGGGTGGGGTAGGTTGGTTTAAGGGGAGCCTAGGGGTGGTTGAATGGTGTTGGTGGGACATTCCTAGGGCGAGTTATGTCGAAAAGTTGCATTGACTATAGTGAGTGAAAATTTGCCCAAGTGTTTTTTGTCCCTAGGTGTTTCCAGGAAGTGCCTAGGGGTGCATTTGAGGCCATTTGGAGTGGATTGGAGGGTTATCTGGGGTGTGTTTTGTAGGGTGTTTTGGAGTTGATTGGAGGGTTGTCTGGGGGGTGTTTTGGAGTGGATTGGAGGATTATTTGGGGGTGTTTTTTGCTAGGGTTAGGGCTGCACTCAAGGAGTGTGGTTAAGGTAAGGGTTTTGTAGAGGGAGAGCTTAGACCTAGGGTTAGACTCAGGCTTAGGGTTAGACTCAGGCTTAGGGTTAGACTCAGGCTTAGGGTTAGGGTTAGACTCAGGCTTAGGGTTAGGGTTAGGGTTAGAGGGTTAGAGGGTTAGAGGGTTAGAGGGTTAGGGTTAGGGTTAGGGTTAGGGTTAGGGTTAGGGTTAGGGTTAGGGTTAGGTTTGGGTTGGGGTTGGGGTTTAGGGAGTCCAAATAGGATAAGGTGCACGGGCCTACTGATCTGCTGGATGGTGTAGTGGTGGAGGTGACGGTCATCCACACCAGGGACCCGGGATCAATCCCCAGGCAGAGCACGGTAGGAGGAAGAGGGAGAATGGCCCACCGAGACAACTTTTAACAAAAATTATTAATGCCAAAATAATTTTGGTAATGAAATAAATGTGGGCTTAGAGTTGGGGCCGCCCGTCCAGTGGTGGCCCTTCAAATCCAAGATCATTAAGGCCCCCTTGGAGTGGCGGTCTCAAGTCTGTGAATCCAAATTCACTCTGGTCTCCCCCTCCCTCCTCGGGAGCAAAGGTCCCCGTTTTCCGGGTCAAAGGTCATAGGACCAGTGATTTTGGAGTTCTCGATGGAGGGTGTTAGACCGGCTGACCTTCCCCCTGTTTGGGAGTTGTTGAAGTGTATGAGTGTGTGTGTTTGTGTCAGTGTGGTGGGAGATGGGAAGGAAGGAGGATAGAGGGAGGTGAAGAATTGGTCCTGGTGGTTAGAGGAACAGAGGGGTGGGAGGAATTAGGTTTTGGGGAAGGAAGGGTTAAGGTTAGGGGAAGGGCTTGGAGGGGGGTTCAAGTGGAAAGAGGGAGGAAGGAGGATATGAGATAAAAAAAAGGGTGGTGGGGTGGTGGGGGAACAGGTCCTGGTACAGGTGGGGGAGATGGGAAAGCAGGCGAGATATGAGTGAGGAGGGGAGAAGAGGAAGCAAGGTTAAGGTTAGGGAGAGGGGAAGGGGGCGGGGTTAAGGTTAGGAAAAGGGTTAGGGTTAGGGTTAGGGTTAGGGTTAGGGTTAGGGTTAGGGTTAGGGTTAGGGTTAGGTTATAGGATGAAAACTGATATCATCCACCCGGATGATAATCTTCAAGAGCCGATAAGTCCGGATCCGAGGGTCCTAGAGTTCTGGGGTTGGGCTCTACCCCCCCGGATGATATGCTGGAGAATCGACTGGTGGGTCCCCTGAGTGGCTGTGACGTCGGGAAGTGGGCGTAACTGCGAAATTTTTTTTTGTTTTGGCTGTATCTCCGGAAGGGAAGGTCGTAGAGAGACGGGACCAAGCCTGGCGTGTTCAGAAGGGCCGAATTATGGCAGGCGGAAGTGGTTTGCAAAGCGCTAGGAGGTGTGGTTTTAAAGTTATAGGCGTTTGAAAATTCCCCATAGAGTTGAGTGAGGTGAAATTTTTCAAAGTGTTTTTTTTGAAAAAAGTTCCCCCAGAAAGTGTTTAGGAGCGCGTTTCAGGCCATTTGGAGTTGATTGGAGGGTGTCCTGGAGAGTGTTTTTTGGAAAAGTGGCCGTCCAGTAGTTGGCGCTGTGGAGCTGAAATCCTAGGGTGTGGTAGCTTGGCTTAGGGGGAGCCTAGGGGTGGTTGAATGGTGTTGGTGGGACATTCCTAGGGCGAGTTATGAGGAAAAGTTGCATTGACTATAGTGAGTGAAAATGTGCCCAAGTGTTTTTTGTCCCTAGGTGTTTCCAGGAAGTGCCTAGGGGTGCATTTGAGGCCATTTGGAGTGGATTGGGGGGTGTTTTGTAGGGTGTTTTGGAGTTGATTGGAGGGTTGTCTGGGGGGTGTTTTGGAGTGGATTGTAGGGTTATTTTAGGGTGTTTTTTGCTAGGATTAGGGCTGCACTAAAGGAGAGTGGTTAAGGTAAGGGTTTTGTAGAGGGAGAGCTTAGACCTAGGGTTAGGGTTAGGGTTAGGGTTAGGGTTAGGGTTAGGGTTAGGGTTAGGGTTAGGGTTAGGGTTAGGGTTAGGGTTAGGGTTAGGGTTAGGGTTAGGGTTAGGGTTAGGGTTAGGGTTAGGGTTAGGGTTAGGGTTAGGGTTAGGGTTAGGGTTAGGGTTAGGGTTAGGGTTAGGGTTAGGGTTAGGGTTAGGGTTAGGGTTAGGGTTAGGTTATAGGATGAAAACTGATATCATCCACCCGGATGATAATCTTCAAGAGCCGATAAGTCCGGATCCGAGGGTCCTAGAGTTCTGGGGTTGGGCTCTACCCCCCCGGATGATATGCTGGAGAATCGACTGGTGGGTCCCCTGAGTGGCTGTGACGTCGGGAAGTGGGCGTAACTGCGAAATTTTTTTTTGTTTTGGCTGTATCTCCGGAAGGGAAGGTCGTAGAGAGACGGGACCAAGCCTGGCGTGTTCAGAAGGGCCGAATTATGGCAGGCGGAAGTGGTTTGCAAAGCGCTAGGAGGTGTGGTTTTAAAGTTATAGGCGTTTGAAAATTCCCCATAGAGTTGAGTGAGGTGAAATTTTTCAAAGTGTTTTTTTTGAAAAAAGTTCCCCCAGAAAGTGTTTAGGAGCGCGTTTCAGGCCATTTGGAGTTGATTGGAGGGTGTCCTGGAGAGTGTTTTTTGGAAAAGTGGCCGTCCAGTAGTTGGCGCTGTGGAGCTGAAATCCTAGGGTGTGGTAGCTTGGCTTAGGGGGAGCCTAGGGGTGGTTGAATGGTGTTGGTGGGACATTCCTAGGGCGAGTTATGAGGAAAAGTTGCATTGACTATAGTGAGTGAAAATGTGCCCAAGTGTTTTTTGTCCCTAGGTGTTTCCAGGAAGTGCCTAGGGGTGCATTTGAGGCCATTTGGAGTGGATTGGGGGGTGTTTTGTAGGGTGTTTTGGAGTTGATTGGAGGGTTGTCTGGGGGGTGTTTTGGAGTGGATTGTAGGGTTATTTTAGGGTGTTTTTTGCTAGGATTAGGGCTGCACTAAAGGAGAGTGGTTAAGGTAAGGGTTTTGTAGAGGGAGAGCTTAGACCTAGGGTTAGGGTTAGGGTTAGGGTTAGGGTTAGGGTTAGGGTTAGGGTTAGGGTTAGGGTTAGGGTTAGGGTTAGGGTTAGGGTTAGGGTTAGGGTTAGGGTTAGGGTTAGGGTTAGGGTTAGGGTTAGGGTTAGGGTTAGGGTTAGGGTTAGGGTTAGGGTTAGGGTTAGGGTTAGGGTTAGGGTTAGGGTTAGGGTTAGGGTTAGGGTTAGGGTTAGGGTTAGGGTTAGGGTTAGGGTTAGGGTTAGGGTTAGGGTTAGGGTTAGGGTTAGGGTTAGGGTTAGGGTTAGGGTTAGGGTTAGGGTTAGGGTTAGGGTTAGGGTTAGGGTTAGGGTTAGGGTTAGGGTTAGGGTTAGGGTTAGGGTTAGGGTTAGGGTTAGGGTTAGGGTTAGGGTTAGGGTTAGGGTTAGGGTTAGGGTTAGGGTTAGGGTTAGGGTTAGGGTTAGGGTTAGGGTTAGGGTTAGGGTTAGGGTTAGGGTTAGAGGGTTAGGGTTAGGGTTAGGGTTAGGGTTAGGGTTAGGGTTAGGGTTAGGGTTAGGGTTAGGGTTAGGGTTAGAGGGTTAGGGTTAGAGGGTTAGGGTTAGGGTTAGGGTTAGGGTTAGGGTTAGGGTTAGGGTTAGGGTTAGGGTTAGGGTTAGGGTTAGGGTTAGGGTTAGGGTTAGGGTTAGGGTTAGGGTTAGGGTTAGGGTTAGGGTTAGGGTTAGGGTTAGGGTTAGGGTTAGGGTTAGGGTTAGGGTTAGGGTTAGGGTTAGGTAAGGGGGGTAATAACCACGATCATCAAATTTGATGGTCCTGTTTTTGGGTGATAACTCCCGAACCGTTGGAGGTAGAGAGCTGAAAGTGGGTGGTACCCCCCCATTTCCATAGGCTGTCTTTCGTTTGGTGGGTCCCCCTAGTGGCTGTGACGTCGGGAAGTGGGCGTAAGTAGCGAAAAAAAGTTTGTTTTTGTTGTATCTCCGGAAGGGAAGGTCGTAGAGAGACGGGACCAAGCCTGGCGTGTTCAGAAGGGCCGAATTATGGCAGGCGGAAGTGGTTTGCAAAGCGCTAGGAGGTGTGGTTTTAAAGTTATAGGCGTTTGAAAATTCCCCATAGAGTTGAGTGAGGTGAAATTTTTCAAAGTGTTTTTTTGCAAAAAGTTCCCCCAGAAAGTGTTTAGGAGCGCGTTTCAGGCCATTTGGAGTTGATTGGAGGGTGTCCTGGAGAGTGTTTTTTGGAAAAGTGGCCGTCCAGTAGTTGGCGCTGTGGAGCTGGAATCCTAGGGTGGGGTAGGTTGGTTTAAGGGGAGCCTAGGGGTGGTTGAATGGTGTTGGTGGGACATTCCTAGGGCGAGTTATGTCGAAAAGTTGCATTGACTATAGTGAGTGAAAATTTGCCCAAGTGTTTTTTGTCCCTAGGTGTTTCCAGGAAGTGCCTAGGGGTGCATTTGAGGCCATTTGGAGTGGATTGGAGGGTTATCTGGGGTGTGTTTTGTAGGGTGTTTTGGAGTTGATTGGAGGGTTGTCTGGGGGGTGTTTTGGAGTGGATTGGAGGATTATTTGGGGGTGTTTTTTGCTAGGGTTAGGGCTGCACTCAAGGAGTGTGGTTAAGGTAAGGGTTTTGTAGAGGGAGAGCTTAGACCTAGGGTTAGACTCAGGCTTAGGGTTAGACTCAGGCTTAGGGTTAGACTCAGGCTTAGGGTTAGGGTTAGACTCAGGCTTAGGGTTAGGGTTAGGGTTAGAGGGTTAGAGGGTTAGAGGGTTAGGGTTAGGGTTAGGGTTAGGGTTAGGTAAGGGGGGTAATAACCACGATCATCAAATTTGATGGTCCTGTTTTTGGGTGATAACTCCCGAACCGTTGGAGGTAGAGAGCTGAAAGTGGGTGGTACCCCCCCATTTCCATAGGCTGTCTTTCGTTTGGTGGGTCCCCCTAGTGGCTGTGACGTCGGGAAGTGGGCGTAAGTAGCGAAAAAAAGTTTGTTTTTGTTGTATCTCCGGAAGGGAAGGTCGTAGAGAGACGGGACCAAGCCTGGCGTGTTCAGAAGGGCCGAATTATGGCAGGCGGAAGTGGTTTGCAAAGCGCTAGGAGGTGTGGTTTTAAAGTTATAGGCGTTTGAAAATTCCCCATAGAGTTGAGTGAGGTGAAATTTTTCAAAGTGTTTTTTTGCAAAAAGTTCCCCCAGAAAGTGTTTAGGAGCGCGTTTCAGGCCATTTGGAGTTGATTGGAGGGTGTCCTGGAGAGTGTTTTTTGGAAAAGTGGCCGTCCAGTAGTTGGCGCTGTGGAGCTGGAATCCTAGGGTGGGGTAGGTTGGTTTAAGGGGAGCCTAGGGGTGGTTGAATGGTGTTGGTGGGACATTCCTAGGGCGAGTTATGTCGAAAAGTTGCATTGACTATAGTGAGTGAAAATTTGCCCAAGTGTTTTTTGTCCCTAGGTGTTTCCAGGAAGTGCCTAGGGGTGCATTTGAGGCCATTTGGAGTGGATTGGAGGGTTATCTGGGGTGTGTTTTGTAGGGTGTTTTGGAGTTGATTGGAGGGTTGTCTGGGGGGTGTTTTGGAGTGGATTGGAGGATTATTTGGGGGTGTTTTTTGCTAGGGTTAGGGCTGCACTCAAGGAGTGTGGTTAAGGTAAGGGTTTTGTAGAGGGAGAGCTTAGACCTAGGGTTAGACTCAGGCTTAGGGTTAGACTCAGGCTTAGGGTTAGACTCAGGCTTAGGGTTAGGGTTAGACTCAGGCTTAGGGTTAGGGTTAGGGTTAGAGGGTTAGAGGGTTAGAGGGTTAGAGGGTTAGGGTTAGGGTTAGGGTTAGGGTTAGGGTTAGGGTTAGGGTTAGGGTTAGGTTTGGGTTGGGGTTGGGGTTTAGGGAGTCCAAATAGGATAAGGTGCACGGGCCTACTGATCTGCTGGATGGTGTAGTGGTGGAGGTGACGGTCATCCACACCAGGGACCCGGGATCAATCCCCAGGCAGAGCACGGTAGGAGGAAGAGGGAGAATGGCCCACCGAGACAACTTTTAACAAAAATTATTAATGCCAAAATAATTTTGGTAATGAAATAAATGTGGGCTTAGAGTTGGGGCCGCCCGTCCAGTGGTGGCCCTTCAAATCCAAGATCATTAAGGCCCCCTTGGAGTGGCGGTCTCAAGTCTGTGAATCCAAATTCACTCTGGTCTCCCCCTCCCTCCTCGGGAGCAAAGGTCCCCGTTTTCCGGGTCAAAGGTCATAGGACCAGTGATTTTGGAGTTCTCGATGGAGGGTGTTAGACCGGCTGACCTTCCCCCTGTTTGGGAGTTGTTGAAGTGTATGAGTGTGTGTGTTTGTGTCAGTGTGGTGGGAGATGGGAAGGAAGGAGGATAGAGGGAGGTGAAGAATTGGTCCTGGTGGTTAGAGGAACAGAGGGGTGGGAGGAATTAGGTTTTGGGGAAGGAAGGGTTAAGGTTAGGGGAAGGGCTTGGAGGGGGGTTCAAGTGGAAAGAGGGAGGAAGGAGGATATGAGATAAAAAAAAGGGTGGTGGGGTGGTGGGGGAACAGGTCCTGGTACAGGTGGGGGAGATGGGAAAGCAGGCGAGATATGAGTGAGGAGGGGAGAAGAGGAAGCAAGGTTAAGGTTAGGGAGAGGGGAAGGGGGCGGGGTTAAGGTTAGGAAAAGGGTTAGGGTTAGGGTTAGGGTTAGGGTTAGGGTTAGGGTTAGGGTTAGGGTTAGGGTTAGGTTATAGGATGAAAACTGATATCATCCACCCGGATGATAATCTTCAAGAGCCGATAAGTCCGGATCCGAGGGTCCTAGAGTTCTGGGGTTGGGCTCTACCCCCCCGGATGATATGCTGGAGAATCGACTGGTGGGTCCCCTGAGTGGCTGTGACGTCGGGAAGTGGGCGTAACTGCGAAATTTTTTTTTGTTTTGGCTGTATCTCCGGAAGGGAAGGTCGTAGAGAGACGGGACCAAGCCTGGCGTGTTCAGAAGGGCCGAATTATGGCAGGCGGAAGTGGTTTGCAAAGCGCTAGGAGGTGTGGTTTTAAAGTTATAGGCGTTTGAAAATTCCCCATAGAGTTGAGTGAGGTGAAATTTTTCAAAGTGTTTTTTTTGAAAAAAGTTCCCCCAGAAAGTGTTTAGGAGCGCGTTTCAGGCCATTTGGAGTTGATTGGAGGGTGTCCTGGAGAGTGTTTTTTGGAAAAGTGGCCGTCCAGTAGTTGGCGCTGTGGAGCTGAAATCCTAGGGTGTGGTAGCTTGGCTTAGGGGGAGCCTAGGGGTGGTTGAATGGTGTTGGTGGGACATTCCTAGGGCGAGTTATGAGGAAAAGTTGCATTGACTATAGTGAGTGAAAATGTGCCCAAGTGTTTTTTGTCCCTAGGTGTTTCCAGGAAGTGCCTAGGGGTGCATTTGAGGCCATTTGGAGTGGATTGGGGGGTGTTTTGTAGGGTGTTTTGGAGTTGATTGGAGGGTTGTCTGGGGGGTGTTTTGGAGTGGATTGTAGGGTTATTTTAGGGTGTTTTTTGCTAGGATTAGGGCTGCACTAAAGGAGAGTGGTTAAGGTAAGGGTTTTGTAGAGGGAGAGCTTAGACCTAGGGTTAGGGTTAGGGTTAGGGTTAGGGTTAGGGTTAGGGTTAGGGTTAGGGTTAGGGTTAGGGTTAGGGTTAGGGTTAGGGTTAGGGTTAGGGTTAGGGTTAGGGTTAGGGTTAGGGTTAGGGTTAGGGTTAGGGTTAGGGTTAGGGTTAGGGTTAGGGTTAGGGTTAGGGTTAGGGTTAGGGTTAGGGTTAGGGTTAGGGTTAGGGTTAGGGTTAGGGTTAGGGTTAGGGTTAGGGTTAGGGTTAGGGTTAGGGTTAGGGTTAGGGTTAGGGTTAGGGTTAGGGTTAGGGTTAGGGTTAGGGTTAGGGTTAGGGTTAGGGTTAGGGTTAGGTTAGGGTTAGGGTTAGGGTTAGGGTTAGGGTTAGGGTTAGGGTTAGGGTTAGGGTTAGGGTTAGGGTTAGGGTTAGGGTTAGGGTTAGGGTTAGGGTTAGGGTTAGGGTTAGGGTTAGGGTTAGGGTTAGGGTTAGGGTTAGGGTTAGGGTTAGGGTTAGGGTTAGGGTTAGGGTTAGGGTTAGGGTTAGGGTTAGGGTTAGGGTTAGGGTTAGGGTTAGGGTTAGGGTTAGGGTTAGGGTTAGGGTTAGGGTTAGGGTTAGGGTTAGGGTTAGGGTTAGGGTTAGGGTTAGGGTTAGGGTTAGGGTTAGGGTTAGGGTTAGGGTTAGGGTTAGGGTTAGGGTTAGGGTTAGGGTTAGGGTTAGGGTTAGGGTTAGGGTTAGGGTTAGGGTTAGGGTTAGGGTTAGGGTTAGGGTTAGGGTTAGGGTTAGGGTTAGGGTTAGGGTTAGGGTTAGGGTTAGGGTTAGGGTTAGGGTTAGGGTTAGGGTTAGGGTTAGGGTTAGGGTTAGGGTTAGGGTTAGGGTTAGGGTTAGGGTTAGGGTTAGGGTTAGGGTTAGGGTTAGGGTTAGGGTTAGGGTTAGGGTTAGGGTTAGGGTTAGGGTTAGGGTTAGGGTTAGGGTTAGGGTTAGGGTTAGGGTTAGGGTTAGGGTTAGGGTTAGGGTTAGGGTTAGGGTTAGGGTTAGGGTTAGGGTTAGGGTTAGGGTTAGGGTTAGGGTTAGGGTTAGGGTTAGGGTTAGGGTTAGGGTTAGGGTTAGGGTTAGGGTTAGGGTTAGGGTTAGGGTTAGGGTTAGGGTTAGGGTTAGGGTTAGGGTTAGGGTTAGGGTTAGGGTTAGGGTTAGGGTTAGGGTTAGGGTTAGGGTTAGGGTTAGGGTTAGGGTTAGGGTTAGGGTTAGGGTTAGGGTTAGGGTTAGGGTTAGGGTTAGGGTTAGGGTTAGGGTTAGGGTTAGGGTTAGGGTTAGGGTTAGGGTTAGGGTTAGGGTTAGGGTTAGGGTTAGGGTTAGGGTTAGGGTTAGGGTTAGGGTTAGGGTTAGGGTTAGGGTTAGGGTTAGGGTTAGGGTTAGGGTTAGGGTTAGGGTTAGGGTTAGGGTTAGGGTTAGGGTTAGGGTTAGGGTTAGGGTTAGGGTTAGGGTTAGGGTTAGGGTTAGGGTTAGGGTTAGGGTTAGGGTTAGGGTTAGGGTTAGGGTTAGGGTTAGGGTTAGGGTTAGGGTTAGGGTTAGGGTTAGGGTTAGGGTTAGGGTTAGGGTTAGGGTTAGGGTTAGGGTTAGGGTTAGGGTTAGGGTTAGGGTTAGGGTTAGGGTTAGGGTTAGGGTTAGGGTTAGGGTTAGGGTTAGGGTTAGGGTTAGGGTTAGGGTTAGGGTTAGGGTTAGGGTTAGGGTTAGGGTTAGGGTTAGGGTTAGGGTTAGGGTTAGGGTTAGGGTTAGGGTTAGGGTTAGGGTTAGGGTTAGGGTTAGGGTTAGGGTTAGGGTTAGGGTTAGGGTTAGGGTTAGGGTTAGGGTTAGGGTTAGGGTTAGGGTTAGGGTTAGGGTTAGGGTTAGGGTTAGGGTTAGGGTTAGGGTTAGGGTTAGGGTTAGGGTTAGGGTTAGGGTTAGGGTTAGGGTTAGGGTTAGGGTTAGGGTTAGGGTTAGGGTTAGGGTTAGGGTTAGGGTTAGGGTTAGGGTTAGGGTTAGGGTTAGGGTTAGGGTTAGGGTTAGGGTTAGGGTTAGGGTTAGGGTTAGGGTTAGGGTTAGGGTTAGGGTTAGGGTTAGGGTTAGGGTTAGGGTTAGGGTTAGGGTTAGGGTTAGGGTTAGGGTTAGGGTTAGGGTTAGGGTTAGGGTTAGGGTTAGGGTTAGGGTTAGGGTTAGGGTTAGGGTTAGGGTTAGGGTTAGGGTTAGGGTTAGGGTTAGGGTTAGGGTTAGGGTTAGGGTTAGGGTTAGGGTTAGGGTTAGGGTTAGGGTTAGGGTTAGGGTTAGGGTTAGGGTTAGGGTTAGGGTTAGGGTTAGGGTTAGGGTTAGGGTTAGGGTTAGGGTTAGGGTTAGGGTTAGGGTTAGGGTTAGGGTTAGGGTTAGGGTTAGGGTTAGGGTTAGGGTTAGGGTTAGGGTTAGGGTTAGGGTTAGGGTTAGGGTTAGGGTTAGGGTTAGGGTTAGGGTTAGGGTTAGGGTTAGGGTTAGGGTTAGGGTTAGGGTTAGGGTTAGGGTTAGGGTTAGGGTTAGGGTTAGGGTTAGGGTTAGGGTTAGGGTTAGGGTTAGGGTTAGGGTTAGGGTTAGGGTTAGGGTTAGGGTTAGGGTTAGGGTTAGGGTTAGGGTTAGGGTTAGGGTTAGGGTTAGGGTTAGGGTTAGGGTTAGGGTTAGGGTTAGGGTTAGGGTTAGGGTTAGGGTTAGGGTTAGGGTTAGGGTTAGGGTTAGGGTTAGGGTTAGGGTTAGGGTTAGGGTTAGGGTTAGGGTTAGGGTTAGGGTTAGGGTTAGGGTTAGGGTTAGGGTTAGGGTTAGGGTTAGGGTTAGGGTTAGGGTTAGGGTTAGGGTTAGGGTTAGGGTTAGGGTTAGGGTTAGGGTTAGGGTTAGGGTTAGGGTTAGGGTTAGGGTTAGGGTTAGGGTTAGGGTTAGGGTTAGGGTTAGGGTTAGGGTTAGGGTTAGGGTTAGGGTTAGGGTTAGGGTTAGGGTTAGGGTTAGGGTTAGGGTTAGGGTTAGGGTTAGGGTTAGGGTTAGGGTTAGGGTTAGGGTTAGGGTTAGGGTTAGGGTTAGGGTTAGGGTTAGGGTTAGGGTTAGGGTTAGGGTTAGGGTTAGGGTTAGGGTTAGGGTTAGGGTTAGGGTTAGGGTTAGGGTTAGGGTTAGGGTTAGGGTTAGGGTTAGGGTTAGGGTTAGGGTTAGGGTTAGGGTTAGGGTTAGGGTTAGGGTTAGGGTTAGGGTTAGGGTTAGGGTTAGGGTTAGGGTTAGGGTTAGGGTTAGGGTTAGGGTTAGGGTTAGGGTTAGGGTTAGGGTTAGGGTTAGGGTTAGGGTTAGGGTTAGGGTTAGGGTTAGGGTTAGGGTTAGGGTTAGGGTTAGGGTTAGGGTTAGGGTTAGGGTTAGGGTTAGGGTTAGGGTTAGGGTTAGGGTTAGGGTTAGGGTTAGGGTTAGGGTTAGGGTTAGGGTTAGGGTTAGGGTTAGGGTTAGGGTTAGGGTTAGGGTTAGGGTTAGGGTTAGGGTTAGGGTTAGGGTTAGGGTTAGGGTTAGGGTTAGGGTTAGGGTTAGGGTTAGGGTTAGGGTTAGGGTTAGGGTTAGGGTTAGGGTTAGGGTTAGGGTTAGGGTTAGGGTTAGGGTTAGGGTTAGGGTTAGGGTTAGGGTTAGGGTTAGGGTTAGGGTTAGGGTTAGGGTTAGGGTTAGGGTTAGGGTTAGGGTTAGGGTTAGGGTTAGGGTTAGGGTTAGGGTTAGGGTTAGGGTTAGGGTTAGGGTTAGGGTTAGGGTTAGGGTTAGGGTTAGGGTTAGGGTTAGGGTTAGGGTTAGGGTTAGGGTTAGGGTTAGGGTTAGGGTTAGGGTTAGGGTTAGGGTTAGGGTTAGGGTTAGGGTTAGGGTTAGGGTTAGGGTTAGGGTTAGGGTTAGGGTTAGGGTTAGGGTTAGGGTTAGGGTTAGGGTTAGGGTTAGGGTTAGGGTTAGGGTTAGGGTTAGGGTTAGGGTTAGGGTTAGGGTTAGGGTTAGGGTTAGGGTTAGGGTTAGGGTTAGGGTTAGGGTTAGGGTTAGGGTTAGGGTTAGGGTTAGGGTTAGGGTTAGGGTAGGGTTAGGGTTAGGGTTAGGGTTAGGGTTAGGGTTGGTAGGGTGGTTAGGGTTAGGGTTAGGGTTAGGGTTAGGGTTAGGGTTAGGGTTAGGGTTAGGGTTAGGGTTAGGGTTAGGGTTAGGGTTAGGGTTAGGGTTAGGGTTAGGGTTAGGGTTA